>NW_027453859.1:0-145000 GCF_040206685.1 Ascaphus truei | reverse complement strand
CTATGGTACCTCAATATTACACTGCCTGGCCCCCCCATGCCCAGTCTATATGGTACCTCAGTATTACACTGCCTGGCCCCCCCATGCCCAGTCTCTATGGTACCTCAGTATTACACTGCCTGGCCCCCCCATGCCCAGTCTCTATGGTACCTCAGTATTACACCGTCTGGCCCCCATGCCCAGTCTCTATGGTACCTCAGTATTACACTGCCTGGCCCCCCATGCCCAGTCTCTATGGTACCTCAGCATTAAACTGTCTGGCCCCCATGCCCAGTCTCTATGGTACCTCAGTATTACACTGTCTGGCCCCCATGCCCAGTCTCTATGGTACCTCAGTATTACACCGCCTGGCCCCCATGCCTAGTCTCTATGTGTGGCGAAAATGGGGGTAATCAGCGCATTAATAAAGGCAGTGGGCTCGGCTGGTTACCCCTATTTCGTATTGGGGATGAAGGGGTTAATTTTATATGCTGTTCCCCTGTACCATTTTCCCCTATAGGCATGCTGTCCCCTTTTTGCAGGCTAGTCACTACCTGCAGTGCTGAATAACAGGAGCCGTTCCATTAAGACTGCTAATTTAGGAACGGAGTGAGCCAGCACCCTGATTGTGGTGTGCAGCCTCAGTGTAACACCCCAAGAACACACACATTAAAAATATAACTTTGTCATAAGGGAAACATATATTTTTGATAAAGTGCCTTTCTGGTGCAGTTTTAAAATGTACCGGCAGGATGCTATTTTTTTCTGCCTGCCTTTGTAATGCATTAAGGAACAAATGGTATGCATAGATGAAAGACCCCCCGGTTGGGAGATGCCGATGCGTTCTAGTAGATGAAAGACCCCAGAGTCTTAAAGTGTCACTTAATCAGGATGTTTCTGAGTAGCAGATCCTGTTACTCATCCTAGATATTTCACACCTTGGGACCAAACTCCAGACATTGCGTCCCCAGAAATGAGTGGCCCCTTTTTACTTAGCAGTGCTACCAAGCTGCTTACTGAGCATGCTCAGAGTTACCTGAGCTGGCTGTAGGATTTGCCCATGTGACCTGGCAGGTTCTGATAGGAGGAAGATAATTCCTTGCCAATGGGATGAGGCTAATGTAACACTTCACAGGCCCTTGTCCTTAAAAAGGCCTGTACCCCTCATTCCTGTGTTGTTCCTGTGCTGTTGCTGCTGTTGCTGTGCGGTTGTTGTTGCTGTTGTTACCTGATTTCTTCAAGCATTTAAAACTACCAGAAAGGACTTTGCACATTCACAGAAGGACTGGACTGGCTATTTATATGCTGGTGCTTTGTACCTTTCTGGACATTATCCTCTGTTTCTCTACCCGTGAGTGTAATTATTAAGTTTATTCTGCCGTTGTCGTGTGTTTGCCTATCAAGGGAAAAAATCTCAGTTTATTTTGCTCAACCTGTTCTGCTCAATCAGGATCCACGAAATATAAATGTTTTATAAAAGTCTCCCGTGACACTATGGTACCTCAATATTACACTGTCTGGGCCCCCCATGCCCAGTCTCTATGGTACATCAGTATTACACTGCCTCCCATGCCCAGTCTCTATGGTACCTCAGTATTACACTGACTGCCCCCCCCATGCCCAGTCTCTATGGTACCTCAGTATTACACTGACTGCCCCCCCCCCCATACCCATTCTCTATGGTACCTCAGTATTACACTGCCTGCCCCCCCCCATGCCCAGTCTCTATGGTACCTCAGTATTACACTGCCTGGACCCCCCCCATGCCCAGTCTCTATGGTACCTCAGTATTACACTGCCTGGCCCCCCCATGCCCAGTCTCTATGGTACCTCAGTATTACACTGCCTGCCCCCCTGCCCAGTCTCTATGGTACCTCAGTATTACACTGCCCCCCCCCCCCATGCCCAGTCCCTATGGTACCTCAGTATTACACTGCCTGCCTCCACACCCAGTCTCTATGGTACCTCAGTATTACACTGCCTGCCCCCCCATTCCCATCTCTATGGTACCTCAGTATTACACTGCCTGCCCCTCCATTCCCAGTCTCTATGGTACCTCAGTATTACACTGCCTGGCCCCCCCATGCCCAGTCTCTATGGTACCTCAGTATTACACTGCCTGGCCCCCCCATGCCCAGTCTCTATGGTACCTCAGTATTACACTGCCTGCCCCCCCCCCCCCATTCCCATTCTCTATGGTACCTCAGTATTACACTGCCTGGCCCCCCCAATTCCCAATCTCTATGGTACCTCAGTATTACACTGCCTGGCTCCCCCAATTCCCAGTCTCTATGGTACCTCAGTATTACACTGCCTGGCCCCCATGCCCAGTCTCTATGGTACCTCAGTATTACACTGCCTGGCACCCATGCCCAGTCCTCTATGGTACCTCAGTATTACACTGCCTGCCCCCCCATGCCCAGTCTCTATGGTACCTCAGTATTACACTGCCTGCCCCCCCATGCCCAGTCTCTATGGTACCTCAGTATTACACTGCCAGCCCCCCCATGCCCAGTCTCTATGGTACCTCAGTATTACACTGTCTGTCCCCCCCATGCCCAGTCTCTATGGTACCTCAGTATTACACTGCCTGGCCCCCCCAATTCCCAGTCTCTATGGTACCTCTGTATTACACTGCCTGGCCCCCCCAATTCTCAGTCTCTATGGTACCTCAGTATTACACTGCCTGGCCCCCATGGCCAGTCTCTATGGTACCTCAGTATTACACTGCCTGGCCCCCATGCCCAGTCTCTATGGTACCTCAGTATTACACTGCCTGCCCACCCATGCCCAGTCTCTATGGTACCTCAGTATTACACTGCCTGCCCCCCCATGCCCAGTCTCTATGGTACCTCAGTATTACACTGCCTGCCCCCCATGCCCAGTCTCTATGGTACCTCAGTATTACACTGCCTGCCCCCCCCCCCCATGCCCAGTCTCTATGGTACCTCAGTATTACACTGCCTGCCCCCATGCCCAGTCTCTATGGTACCTCAGTATTACACTGCCTGGCCCCCATGCCCAGTCTCTATGGTACCTCAGTATTACACTGCCTGCCCCCCCCCCCCATGCCCAGTCTCTATGGTACCTCAGTATTACACTGCCTGCCCCCCCCAAGCCAGTCTCTATGGTACCTCAGTATTACACTGCCTGGCCCCCCCATGCCCAGTCTCTATGGTACCTCAGTATTACACCGTCTGGCCCCCATGCCCAGTCTCTATGGTACCTCAGTATTACACTGCCTGCCCCCCCATGCCCAGCCTCTATGGTACCTCAGTATTACACTGCCTGCCCCCCCATGCCCAGTCTCTATGGTACCTCAGTATTACACTGCCTGGCCCCCCCATGCCCAGTCTCTATGGTACCTCAGTATTACACTGCCTGCCCCCATGCCCAGTCTCTATGGTACCTCAGTATTACACTGCCTGCCCCCCCCCCATGCCAGTCTCTATGGTACCTCAGTATTACACTGCCTGGCCCCCCCATGCCCAGTCTCTATGGTACCTCAGTATTACACTGCCTGCCCCCATGCCCAGTCTCTATGGTACCTCAGTATTACACTGCCTGCCCCCCCCCATGACAGTCTCTATGGTACCTCAGTATTACACTGCCTGGCCCCCCATGCCCAGTCTCTATGGTACCTCAGTATTACACTGCCTGGCCCCCCCATGCCCAGTCTCTATGGTACCTCAGTATTACACTGCCTGGCCCCCCATGCCCAGTCTCTATGGTACCTCAGTATTACACTGCCTGGCCCCCCCATGCCCAGTCTCTATGGTACCTCAGTATTACACTGCCTGCCCCCCCATGCCCAGTCTCTATGGTACCTCAGTATTACACTGCCTGGCCCCCATGCCCAGTCTCTATGGTACCTCAGTATTACACTGCCTGCCCCCCCATGCCCAGTCTCTATGGTACCTCAGTCCTGCCCCCCCATGCCCCAGTCTCTATGGTACCTCAGTATTACACTGTCTGTCCCCCACCATGCCCAGTCTCTATGGTACCTCAGTATTACACTGCCTGGCCCCCCCCATGCCCAGTCTCTATGGTACCTCAGTATTACACTGCCTGCCCCCCCCAAGCAGTCTCTATGGTACCTCAGATTACACTGCCTGGCCCCCCCATGCCCAGTCTCTATGGTACCTCAGTATTACACGTCCTGGCCCCCCATGCCCAGTCTCTATGGTACCTCAGTATTACACTGCCTGCCCCCCCATGCCCAGCCTCTATGGTACCTCAGTATTACACTGCCTGCCCCCCCATGCCCAGTCTCTATGGTACCTCAGTATTACACTGCCTGGCCCCCCCCCATGCCCAGTCTCTATGGTACCTCAGTATTACACTGCCTGCCCCCCATGCCCAGTCTCTATGGTACCTCAGTATTAACACTGCCTGCCCCCCCCATGCCAGTCTCTATGGTACCTCAGTATTACACTGCCTGGCCCCCCCCCATGCCCAGTCTCTATGGTACCTCAGTATTACACTGCCTGCCCCCATGCCCAGTCTCTATGGTACCTCAGTATTACACTGCCTGCCCCCCCCCCATGCCAGTCTCTATGGTACCTCAGTATTACACTGCCTGGCCCCCCCATGCCCAGTCTCTATGGTACCTCAGTATTACACTGCCTGGCCCCCCATGCCCAGTCTCTATGGTACCTCAGTATTACACTGCCTGGCCCCCCCATGCCCCAGTCTCTATGGTACCTCAGTATTACACTGCCTGGCCCCCCCATGCCAGTCTCTATGGTACCTCAGTATTACACTGCCTGCCCCCCCATGCCCAGTCTCTATGGTACCTCAGTATTACACTGCCTGGCCCCCATGCCCAGTCTCTATGGTACCTCAGTATTACACTGCTGCCCCCCCATGCCCAGTCTCTATGGTACCTCAGTATTACACTGCCTGCCCCCCCATGCCCAGTCTCTATGGTACCTCAGTATTACACTGTCTGTCCCCCCCATGCCCAGTCTCTATGGTACCCTCAGTATTACACTGCCTGGCCCCCCCATGCCCAGTCTCTATGGTACCTCAGTATTACACTGCCTGCCCCCATGCCCAGTCTCTATGGTACCTCAGTATTACACTGCCTGCCCCCCCCCCATGCCAGTCTCTATGGTACCTAAGTATTACACTGCCTGGCCCCCCCATGCCCAGTCTCTATGGTACCTCAGTATTACACTGCCTGCCCCCCCATGCCCAGTCTCTATGGTACCTCAGTATTACACTGCCTGGCCCCCCCATGCCCAGTCTCTATGGTACCTCAGTATTACACTGCCTGGCCCCCCCATGCCCAGTCTCTATGGTACCTCAGTATTACACTGCCTGCCCCCCCATGCCCAGTCTCTATGGTACCTCAGTATTACACTGCCTGCCCCCCCATGCCCAGTCTCTATGGTACCTCTGTATTACACTGCCCCCCCCCCATGCCCAGTCTCTATGGTACCTGAGTATTACACTGCCTGTCCCCCCCCATGCCCAGTCTCTATGGTACCTCAGTATTACACTGCCTGCCACCCATGCCCAGTCTCTATGGTACCTCAGTATTACACTGCCTGCCCCCCCCCCCCATGCCCAGTCTCTATGGTACCTCAGTATTACACTGCCTGTCCCCCATTCCCAGTCTCTATGGTACCTCAGTATTACAATGCCTGCCCCCCCCCATGCCCAGTCTCTATGGTACCTCAGTATTACACTGCCTGGCCCCCCATGCCCAGTCTCTATGGTACCTCAGTATTACACTGCCTGACCCCCCCCCCCATGCCCAGTCTCTATGGTACCTCAGTATTACACTGCCTGGCCCCCCATGCCCAGTCTCTATGGTACCTCAGTATTACACTGCCTGCCCCCCCATGCCCAGTCTCTATGGTACCTCAGTATTACACTGCCTGCCCCCCCATGCCCAGTCTCTATGGTAACTCAGTATTACACTGCCTGCCCCCCCCATGCCCAGTCTCTATGGTACCTCAGTATTACACTGCCTGCCCCCCCATGCCCAGTCTCTATGGTACCTCTGTATTACACTGCCTGTCCCCCCCATGCCCAGTCTCTATGGTACCTGAGTATTACACTGCCTGTACCCCCCATGCCCAGTCTCTATGGTACCTCAGTATTACACCTGCCTGCCACCCATGCCCAGTCTCTATGGTACCTCAGTATTACACTGCCTGCCCCCCCCCCCATGCCCAGTCTCTATGGTACCTCAGTATTACACTGCCTGTCCCCCATTCCCAGTCTCTATGGTACCTCAGGATTACAATGCCTGCCCCCCCCCCATGCCCAGTCTCTATGGTACCTCAGTATTACACTGCCTGCCCCCCCCATGCCCAGTCTCTATGGTACCTCAGTATTACACTGCCTGGCCCCCCCATGCCCAGTCTCTATGGTACCTCAGTATTACACTGCCTGGCCCCCCCCATGCCCAGTCTCTATGGTACCTCAGTATTACACTGCCTGCCCCCCCATGCCCAGTCTCTATGGTACCTCAGTATTACACTGCCTGCCCCCCCATGCCCAGTCTCTATGGTACCTCAGTATTACACTGCCTGTCCCCCCCCATGCCCAGTCTCTATGGTACCTCAGTATTACACTGCCTGTCCCCCCCATGCCCAGTCTCTATGGTACCTGAGTATTACACTGCCTGTCCCCCCCCATGCCCAGTCTCTATGGTACCTGAGTATTACACTGCCTGCCACCCATGCCCAGTCTCTATGGTACCTCAGTATTACACTGCCTGCCCCCCCCCCATGCCCAGTCTCTATGGTACCTCAGTATTACACTGCCTGTCCCCCATTCCCAGTCTCTATGGTACCTCAGTATTACAATGCCTGCCCCCCCCCCCCCCATGCCCAGTCTCTATGGTACCTCAGTATTACACTGCCTGGCCCCCCATGCCCAGTCTCTATGGTACCTCAGTATTAAACTGCCTGGGCCCCCCCATTCCCAGTCTCTATGGTACCTCAGTATTACACTGCCCCCCCCCCCATGCCCAGTCTCTATGGTACCTCAATATTACACTGCCTGGCCCCCCCATGCCCAGTCTCTATGGTACCTCAGTATTACACTGCCTGGCCCCCCATGCCCAGTCTCTATGGTACCTCAGTATTAAACTGCCTGCCCCCCCCATGCCCAGTCTCTATGGTACCTCAGTATTACACTGCCCCCCCCCCATGCCCAGTCTCTATGGTACCTCAGTATTACACTGCTTGGCCCCCCATGCCCAGTCTCTATGGTACCTCAGTATTACACTGCTTGGCCCCCCATGCCCAGTCTCTATGGTACCTCAGTATTACACTGCCTGGCCCCCCCATTCCCAGTCTCCATGGTACCTCTGTATTACGCGCAGTCCTCTGCTCCGTCCGCTCCCCGGGCTCTCTGACGTGGCACACACCGGCAGTCTCGCGAGAAGAGAGGAGTCACTAGCCCCGCCCACCCGGTAGTATATCCGGGAAGAACACGTGGGCGGGAGGTCAGGGGAGGAGCTTCAGCCACTGACACGTGTCACCCCCTGACTGTCTCACCTCTCTCTCTGACTGTCTCACCTCTCTCCCTGACTGGCTCACCTCTCTCCCTGACTGGCTCACCTCTCTCCCTGACTGGCTCACCTCTCTCCCTGACTGGCTCACCTCTCTCCCTGACTGGCTCACCTCTCTCCCTGACTGGCTCACCTCTCTCCCTGACTGGCTCACCTCTCTCCCTGACCGGTTCATCTCTCTCCCTGACTGGCTCACCTCTCTCCCTGACTGTCTCATCTCTCTCCCTGACTGGCTCACCTCTCTCCTTGACTGGCTCACCTCTCTCCCTGACTGGCTCACCTCTCTCCCTGACTGGCTCACCTCTCTCCCTGACTGGCTCACCTCTCTCCCTGACTGGCTCATCTCTCTCCCTGACTGGCTCATCTCTCTCCCTGACTGGTTCATCTCTCTCCCTGACTGGCTCATCTCTCTCCCTGACTGTCTCACCTCTCTCCCTGACTGGCTCATCTCTCTCCCTGACTGGCTCATCTCTCTCCCTGACTGGCTCATCTCTCTCCCTGACTGTCTCACCTCTCTCCCTGACTGTCTCATCTCTCCCTGACTGGCTCATCTCTCTCCCTGACTGGCTCATCTCTCTCCCTGACTGGCTCATCTCTCTCCCTGACTGGCTCACCTCTCTCCCTGACTGGCTCATCTCTCTCCCTGACTGGCTCACCTCTCTCCCTGACTGGCTCATCTCTCTCCCTGACTGGCTCACCTCTCTCCCTGACTGTCTCATCTCTCCCTGACTGGCTCATCTCTCTCCCTGACTGGCTCGCCTCTCTCCCTGACTGTCTCATCTCTCCCTGACTGGCTCACCTCTCTCCCTGACTGTCTCATCTCTCTCCCTGACTGTCTCACATCTCTCCCTGACTGTCTCACCTCTCTCCCTGACTGTCTCACCTCTCTCCCTGACTGTCTCACCTCTCTCCCTGACTGGCTCATCTCTCTCCCTGACTGGCTCACCTCTCTCCCTGACTGGCTCATCTCTCTGCCTGACTGTCTCATCTCTCTCCCTGACTGTCTCACCTCTCTCCCTGACTGTCTCACCTCTCTCCCTGACTGTCTCACCTCTCTCCCTGACTGGCTCACCTCTCTCCCTGACTGTCTCATCTCTCCCTGACTGGCTCATCTCTCTGCCTGACTGTCTCATCTCTCTCCCTGACTGTCTCACCTCTCTCCCTGACTGTCTCACCTCTCTCCCTGACTGTCTCACCTCTCTCCCTGACTGTCTCACCTCTCTCCCTGACTGTCTCACATCTTTCCCTGACTGGCTCACCTCTCTCCCTGACTGGCTCATCTCTCTCCCTGACTGTCTCATCTCTCTCCCTGACTGGCTCACCTCTCTCCCTGACTGTCTCATCTCTCTCCCTGACTGGCTCACCTCTCTCCCTGACTGGCTCACCTCTCTCCCTGACTGGCTCACCTCTCTCCCTGACTGGCTCATCTCTCTCCCTGACTGTCTCACCTCTCTCCCTGACTGTCTCACCTCTCTCCCTGACTGGCTCACCTCTCTCCCTGACTGTCTCATCTCTCCCTGACTGGCTCATCTCTCTGCCTGACTGTCTCATCTCTCTCCCTGACTGTCTCACCTCTCTCCCTGACTGTCTCACCTCTCTCCCTGACTGTCTCACCTCTCTCCCTGACTGTCTCACCTCTCTCCCTGACTGTCTCACATCTTTCCCTGACTGGCTCACCTCTCTCCCTGACTAGCTCATCTCTCTCCCTGACTGTCTCACCTCTCTCCCTGACTGGCTCACCTCTCTCCCTGACTGTCTCATCTCTCCCTGACTGGCTCATCTCTCTCCCTGACTGGCTCATCTCTCTCCCTGACTGGCTCACCTCTCTCCCTGACTGTCTCATCTCTCCCTGACTGGCTCACCTCTCTCCCTGACTGTCTCATCTCTCTCCCTGACTGTCTCACATCTCTCCCTGACTGTCTCACCTCTCTCCCTGACTGTCTCACCTCTCTCCCTGACTGTCTCACCTCTCTCCCTGACTGTCTCATCTCTCTCCCTGACTGTCTCACCTCTCTCCCTGACTGGCTCACCTCTCTCCCTGACTGGCTCATCTCTCTGCCTGACTGTCTCATCTCTCTCCCTGACTGTCTCACCTCTCTCCCTGACTGTCTCATCTCTCTGCCTGACTGTCTCATCTCTCTCCCTGACTGGCTCACCTCTCTCCCTGACTGTCTCATCTCTCCCTGACTGGCTCATCTCTCTGCCTGACTGTCTCATCTCTCTCCCTGACTGTCTCACCTCTCTCCCTGACTGTCTCACCTCTCTCCCTGACTGTCTCACCTCTCTCCCTGACTGTCTCACCTCTCTCCCTGACTGTCTCACCTCTCTCCCTGACTGTCTCACCTCTCTCCCTGACTGTCTCACCTCTCTCCCTGACTGTCTCACCTCTCTCCCTGACTGTCTCACCTCTCTCCCTGACTGTCTCACCTCTCTCCCTGACTGTCTCACATCTTTCCCTGACTGGCTCATCTCTCTCCCTGACTGGATCACCTCTCTCCCTGACTGTCTCACATCTTTCCCTGACTGGCTCATCTCTCTCCCTGACTGTCTCACATCTCTCCCTGACTGGCTCACCTCTCTCCCTGACTGTCTCACCTCTCTCCCTGACTGTCTCACCTCTCTCCCTGACTGTCTCACCTCTCTCCCTGACTGGCTCATCTCTCTCCCTGACTGGCTCATCTCTCTCCCTGACTGTCTCACCTCTCTCCCTGACTGTCTCACATCTTTCCCTGACTGGCTCACCTCTCTCCCTGACTGTCTCACCTCTCTCCCTGACTGGCTCATCTCTCTCCCTGACTGTCTCACCTCTCTCCCTGACTGGCTCATCTCTCTCCCTGACTGGCTCATCTCTCTCCCTGACTGGCTCACCTCTCTCCCTGACTGTCTCACCTCTCTCCCTGACTGGCTCACCTCTCTCCCTGACTGGCTCACCTCTCTCCCTGACTGGCTCATCTCTCTCCCTGACTGGCTCACCTCTCTCCCTGACTGGCTCATCTCTCTCCCTGACTGGCTCACCTCTCTCCCTGACTGGCTCATCTCTCTCCCTGACTGGCTCATCTCTCTCCCTGACTGTCTCACCTCTCTCCCTGACTGGCTCATCTCTCTCCCTGACTGGCTCACCTCTCTCCCTGACTGGCTAATCTCTCTCCCTGACTGGCTCACCTCTCTCCCTGACTGGCTCATCTCTCTCCCTGACTGGCTCACCTCTCTCCCTGACTGGCTCATCTCTCTCCCTGACTGGCTCACCTCTCTCCCTGACTGGCTCACCTCTCTCCCTGACTGGCTCACCTCTCTCCCTGACTGGCTCATCTCTCTCCCTGACTGGCTCATCTCTCTCCCTGACTGGCTCATCTCTCTCCCTGACTGGCTCATCTCTCTCCCTGACTGTCTCACCTCTCTCCCTGACTGGCTCACCTCTCTCCCTGACTGGCTCACCTCTCTCCCTGACTGGCTAATCTCTCTCCCTGACTGGCTCATCTCTCTCCCTGACTGGCTAATCTCTCTCCCTGACTGGCTCATCTCTCTCCCTGACTGGCTCACCTCTCTCCCTGACTGGCTCATCTCTCTCCCTGACTGTCTCATCTCTCTCCCTGACTGGCTCATCTCTCTCCCTGACTGGCTCACCTCTCTCCCTGACTGGCTCATCTCTCTCCCTGACTGGCTCACCTCTCTCCCTGACTGGCTCATCTCTCTCCCTGACTGTCTCACCTCTCTGCCTGACTGGCTCATCTCTCTCCCTGACTGTCTCACCTCTCTCCCTGACTGTCTCACCTCTCTCCCTGACTGTCTCACCTCTCTCCCTGACTGTCTCACCTCTCTCCCTGACTGGCTCATCTCTCTCTCTGACTGGCTCATCTCTCTCCCTGACTGGCTCACCTCTCTCCCTGACTGGCTCATCTCTCTCCCTGACTGGCTCACCTCTCTCCCTGACTGGCTCATCTCTCTCCCTGACTGTCTCATCTCTCTCCCTGACTGTCTCACCTCTCTCCCTGACTGGCTCACCTCTCTCCCTGACTGGCTCACCTCTCTCCCTGACTGGCTCATCTCTCTCCCTGACTGGCTCATCTCTCCCTGACGGTCTCACCTCTCTCCCTGACGGTCTCACCTCTCTCCCTGACTGTCTCACCTCTCTCCCTGACTGGCTCACCTCTCTCCCTGACTGGCTCATCTCTCTCCCTGACTGGCTCATCTCTCTCCCTGACTGGCTCATCTCTCTCCCTGACTGGCTCACCTCTCTCCCTGACTGGCTCATCTCTCTCCCTGACTGGCTCACCTCTCTCCCTGACTGGCTCACCTCTCTCCCTGACTGGCTCACCTCTCTCCCTGACTGGATCACCTCTCTCCCTGACTGGCTCATCTCTCTCCCTGACTGGCTCATCTCTCTCCCTGACTGGCTCACCTCTCTCCCTGACTGGCTCATCTCTCTCCCTGACTGGCTCATCTCTCTCCCTGACTCTCTCCCCGACTGGCTCACCTCTCTCCCCGACTGGCTCACCTCTCTCCCCGACTGGCCCACCTCTCTCCCCGACTGGCCCACCTCTCTCCCCGACTGGCCCACCTCTCTCCCCGACTGGCCCACCTCTCTCCCCGACTGGCTCACCTCTCTCCCTGACTGGCTCACCTCTCTCCCTGACTGTCTCATCTCTCTCCCTGACTGTCTCATCTCTCTCCCTGACTGGCTCACCTCTCTCCCTGACTGGCTCACCTCTCTCCCCGACTGGCTCATCTCTCTCCCTGACTGGCTCACCTCTCTCCCTGACTGGCTCATCTCTCTCCCTGACTGTCTCACCTCTCTCCCCGACTGGCCCACCTCTCTCCCCGACTGGCTCACCTCTCTCCCTGACTGGCTCACCTCTCTCCCTGACTGTCTCACCTCTCTCCCTGACTGGCTCATCTCTCTCTCTGACTGGCTCATCTCTCCCTGACTGGCTCATCTCTCTCCCTGACTGGCTCATCTCTCTCCCCGACTGGCTCATCTCTCTCCCCGACTGACTCATCTCTCTCCCCGACTGGCTCATCTCTCTCCCCGACTGGCTCATCTCTCTCCCTGACTGGCTCACCTCTCTCCCCGACTGGCTCACCTCTCTCCCCGACTGGCTCATCTCTCTCCCCGACTGTCTCACCTCTCTCCCCGACTGGCTCACCTCTCTCCCTGACTGGCTCATCTCTCTCCCTGACTGTCTCACCTCTCTCCCTGACTGGCTCACCTCTCTCCCTGACTGTCTCACCTCTCTCCCCGACTTTCTCATCTCTCTCCCTGACTGTCTCACCTCTCTCCCTGACTGGCTCACCTATCCCCCCGACTGTCTCACCTCTCTCCCCGACTGTCTCACCTCTCTCCCCGACTTTCTCATCTCTCTCCCTGACTGTCTCATCTCTCCCTGACTGTCTCATCTCTCTTCCTGACTGTCTCATCTCTCTTCCTGGCTGTCTCATCTCTCTCCCTGACGGTCTCATCTCTCTCCCTGACTGTCTCATCTCTCTCACTCACTGTCTCATCTCTCAGGCTGTCTTATCTCTCCCTGAATGTCTCATCTCTCTCCCTGACTGTCTCATCTCCCTCACTTTCTCATCTCTCAGGCTGTCTCATCTCTCCCTGACTGTCTCATCTCTCCCTCACTTTCTCACCTCTTCCTCACTTTCTCACCTCTTCCTCACTTTCTCATGTCTACCTGACTGTCTCATCTCACCCTGACTGTCTCATCTCTCCCTGGCTGTCTCATCTCTCCCTGGCTGTCTCATCTCTCCCTGGCTGTCTCATCTCTCCCTGGCTGTCTCATCTCTCCCTGACTGTCTCATCTCTCCCTGACTGTCTCATCTCTCCCTGGCTGTCTCATCTCTCCCTGGCTGTCTCATCTCTCCCTGACTGTCTCATCTCTCCCTGACTGTCTCATCTCTCCCTGACTGTCTCATCTCTCCCTGGCTGTCTCATCTCTCCCTGGCTGTCTCATCTCTCCCTGACTGTCTCATGTCTCAGGCTGTCTCATCTCTCCCTCACTTTCTCATCTCTCAGGCTGTCTCATCTCTCTCCCTGACTGTCTCATCTCTCTCCCTGACTATCTCATCTCTCTCCCTGACTGTCTCATCTCTCAGGCTGTCTCATCTCTCTCCCTGACTGTCTCATCTATCAGGCTGTCTCATCTCTCTCCCTGACTGTCTCATCTCTCCCTCACTGTCTCATCTCTCTCCCTGACTGTCTCATCTCTCAGGCTGTCTCCTCCCTCTCCCTGACTATCTCATCTCTCCCTGACTGTCTCATCTCTCAGGCCGTCTCCTCCCTCTCCCTGACTGTCTAATCTCTCCCTCACCGTCTCATCTCTCACCCTGACTGTCTCATCTCTCCCTGACTGTCTCATCTCTCAGGCTGTCTCATCTCTCAAGCTGTCTCCTCCCTCTCCCTGACTGTCTCATCTCTCCCTCACCGTCTCATCTCTCCCTGACTGTCTCATCTCTCAGGCTGTCTCCTCCCTCTCCCTGACTGTCTCATCTCTCCCTCACTGTCTCATCTCTCTCCCTGACTGTATCATCTCTCAGGCTGTCTCCTCCCTCTCCCTGACTGTCTCATCTCCCTGACTGTCTCATCTCTCGCAACCCTAGGTGGGGCCGTACCGGTCTGTAAAGATAACCCTAGGTGGGACTGTACCGGTCTGTAAAGATAACCCTAGGTGGGACTGTACGGGTCTGTAAAGATAACCCTAGGTGGGACCGTACCGGTCTGTAAAGATAACCCTAGGTGGGGCCATACCGGTCTGTAAAGATAACCCTAGGTGGGACCGTACCGGTCTGTAAAGATAACCCTAGGTGGGGCCGTACCGGTCTGTAAAGATAACCCTAGGTGGGGCCGTACCGGTCTGTAAAGATAACCCTAGGTGGGACCGTACCGGTCTGTAAAGATAACCCTAGGTGGGGCCGTACCGGTCTGTAGAGATAACCCTAGGTGGGGCCGTACCGGTCTGTAGAGATAACCCTAGGTGGGACCGTACCGGTCTGTAGAGATAACCCTAGGTGGGACCGTACCAGTCTGTAAAGATAACCCTAGGTGGGACCGTACCGCTCTGTAAAGATAACCCTAGGTGGGACCGTACCGGTCTGTAAAGATAACCCTAGGTGGGACCGTACCGGTCTGTAAAGATAACCCTAGGTGGGACCGTACCGGTCTGTAAAGATAACCCTATGTGGGACCGTACCGGTCTGTAAAGATAACCCTAGGTGGGACCGTACCGGTCTGTAAAGATAACCCTAGGTGGGGCCGTACCGGTCTGTAGAGATAACCCTAGGTGGGGCCGTACCGGTCTGTAAATATAACCGTAGGTGGGGCCGTACCGGTCTGTAAAGATAACCCTAGGTGGGTCCGTACCGGTCTGTAGAGATAACCTTAGGTGGGGCAGTACCGGTCTGTAGAGATAACCCTATGTGGGACCGTACCGGTCTGTAAAGATAACCCTAGGTGGGACTGTACCGGTCTGTAAAGATAACCGTAGGTGGGAACGTACCGGTCTGTAGAGATAACCCTAGGTGGGACCGTACCGGTCTGTAAAGATAACCCTAGGTGGGACTGTACCGGTCTGTAAAGATAACCCTAGGTGGGACTGTACCGGTCTGTAAAGATAACCCTAGGTGGGACTGTACCGGTCTGTAAAGATAACCCTAGGTCGGGCCGTACCGGTCTGTAAAGATAACCCTAGGTGGGCCCGTACCGGTCTGTAAAGATAACCCTAGGTGGGACCGTACCGGTCTGTAAAGATAACCCTAGGTGGGACCGTACCGGTCTGTAGAGATAACCCTAGGTGGGGCCGTACCGGTCTGTAAAGATAACCCTAGGTGGGACTGTACCGGTCTGTAAAGATAAGCCTAGGTGGGGCCGTACCGGTCTGTAAAGATAACCCTAGGTGGGACCGTACCGGTCTGTAAAGATAAGCCTAGGTGGGGCCGTACCGGTCTGTAGAGATAACCCTAGGTGGGGCTGTACCGGTCTGTAAATATAACCGTAGGTGGGGCCGTACCGGTCTGTAAAGATAACCCTAGGTGGGTCCGTACCGGTCTGTAGAGATAACCTTAGGTGGGGCCATACCGGTCTGTAGAGATAACCCTAGGTGGGACCGTACCGGTCTGTAAAGATAACCCTAGGTGGGACTGTACCGGTCTGTAAAGATAACCCTAGGTGGGACTGTACCGGTCTGTAAAGATAACCCTAGGTGGGACTGTACCGGTCTGTAAAGATAACCCTAGGTCGGGCCGTACCGGTCTGTAAAGATAACCCTAGGTGGGACCGTACCGGTCTGTAAAGATAACCCTAGGTGGGACCGTACCGGTCTGTAAAGATAACCCTAGGTGGGACCGTACCGGTCTGTAAAGATAACCCTAGGTGGGGCCGTACCGGTCTGTAAAGATAACCCTAGGTGGGACCGTACCGGTCTGTAAAGATAACCCTAGGTGGGACCGTACCGGTCTGTAAAGATAACCCTAGGTGGGACCGTACCGGTCTGTAAAGATAACCCTAGGTGGGACCGTACCGGTCTGTAAAGATAACCCTAGGTGGAACTGTACCGGTCTGTAAAGATAACCCTAGGTGGGACCGTACCGGTCTGTAAAGATAACCCTAGGTGGGGCCGTACCGGTCTGTAAAGATAACCCTAGGTGGGGCCGCACCGGTCTGTAGAGATAACCCTAGGTGGGGACGTACCGGTCTTTAGAGATATACAAACAACGGGTGCTGCGGCGCTAATTGGATGGTGAATTAATAAATACAAATTTAGTGAATATTCAAAATATGTGCAATAAAGAATAAAAACCTAAGGTTGGCAGAAATCTCGCACATTCAATTCCTCCACGGAAAAATGGACTGGATGGAAAGGTAGTCTCTTCTCCGCGACGAACGGAAGAGCAAAACCGCGTAGTGTACTATATTTTACTCAAAAGACACACAGCACAGAGAGCAAAGGACATAATGTCACACTTTCCCCGCTGGTAACACACAGTGAGGGGTTCAGGGTACCCTCCACCTAACTCCGGTCACGTCCTCTGAACTGCGAAGCTTGGGTCGGCTACTGGTTCGGCTGCAGGTACGGTGGCCTCAGTATAATTTACAACGCGTTTCGCTTGTTTTATGGCTTCTTCAGGGATTCTATTCGGGTCCCCATAGTTCCAAAATATATGTACCCTAATCTGTAACAAGGTGGACTATCCCTGTCCAATCAAATTCTGGGTGTGATCACAATCAAACCACATTGGTAAAGCTATGGGACGAGGAACTATCTTAAACAGACACAAAAGTGTGAACATGTGAATGAAGTAACACACACACGTTATACTATGTAACATCCTAATAACAATTGTACAAATAATCAAAAACAATCAATGATTATAAAAACACTGTATATATGACTACAAATGAATATTTGTAATCATATTCAACTAAAAAAGTACAAATATCAGATATCTTAATAATAACCAATGGTGGGACTAACCGCAATGAAAGAAGAAGATATTAAACACAAATGAAAAACTTTTCTGTATGGTCCTACAAATTTTAATTAGGTTTATTGCAAAATCAATTTCAATATGCCAATGGTATATTACTCAATTAAAAAATATAGAAAAGAGAAATTCTTCTCAATTTACAATTAGGGATTCCAATATGGCTAGTTATTGTTAGTTATGGCTAGTTATTGTTAGTTATGGCTAGTTATGGTTAGTTATGGCTAGTTATGGCTAGTTATTGTTAGTTATGGCTAGTTATTGTTTGTTATGGCTAGTTATTGTTAGTTATGGCTAGTTATTGTTAGTTATGGCTAGTTATTGTTAGTTATGGCTAGTTATTGTTGGTTATGGTTAGTTATTGTTAGTTATGGCTAGTTATTGTTAGTTATGGCTAGTTATTGTTAGTTATGGCTAGTTATTGTTAGTTATGGCTAGTTTAATCTACATGAAATTACTGAGAGTCTAAAAAATGATACAAATATAAAAATTGAACATACAGATTCTATTTAGAGAACCGATAAATTCTATATGATTTAAAAATTTAAATAGTTACAAAAATGTTTCTCATTTCGCACCTTTAGGTATTTTTAAATGAGAAATTACATTTAAAATATACAGTATCTGGTAAATATACTGATTCGGGCTTTAAATTAAAAAAAAACACGATCAAGGGGCAGACTGGCCATCAGAATAGTCAAATAAACACCGTTAAATATGACATTTAAAGAAGAAATACATTTATATCAAATTCCACGTTAAATCCAAGAGGTTTCAAAGCTTTAGGTTTGTGTATCCAGAAGCTTTCTCCTTGGGAAATGGTTTCAAGGCGAACTCTCCCCCTCCAGCTCTTTGGAATATGATCAATTCCTAGAAACTTCAAAGCACTTGGATCAGGATGACGATGTTAAAATGGGAAATGCCACATTGTGAGGTTCTAGGCTGTTTTTTATATTTCTGACATGTTCCAGAATCCTAACTTTAAGTTTCTTGTGGTGCGGCCAACATATCGGAGGCAGCGAGGACGCTCTAATAAATAAACCGCGTCTACCGGATCACAGGCGATCAAACGTGAGGCGGTGAATACTTCTCCTGTAATCTTAGTGAAATCTGGTTTCCTTCAACGTATTATCTTTTAATGGTTCGTGACACGTCTTTATATATAATGTATGTTCATTTAATGCATCGGTCACCGTATCTCTGTGCCCAGGCGTGAAAACGAGCGGTAACTCTCCACGGATCACTCCCCGGTAACACACTGATAATGTTTGTAAGGGGCTCGATATGATAAAGTCGAAACACGCAGGTTCTGGAAGGACAGAAATATCTCATCCCCAGCGAAAGGGAGACGGACAGTCCCAGATTGTATTATCAGGGGATCAGAAAGATGGTAGTGCTGATTGGATATAATATATATCACTAGGTCCGCACAGGAATAGCCGGACATAGAGTCCGGAAATATATATACTGCCTATAAATATTCAGGAGGTCAACAGAAGCGTCATGATGATGTCAAATTGCTATAAGGACATGATATGAATTCTGTTTGTGTTTAATGTTACACTTAATATAAAATAACACAATGTTATATACTGGAGGATGCACTGTTGTGTGTGTGCGTATATATAAATATATATAATATTAAAATATAATATATATATATGCATGTATAAGCTACAGGCTCCGTGCCAGACGCTCACATTGTAACAGGAGGCTCCTGGTCCACAGAGCTTATGATCTAATGGTGCTCTGCGGATCGGGTTTGGGTATCTGTGAGTGTGGGGGGTATAGGGAGGGACGTCTGAATCACTCTCCCCCTTCTCGGCGTTTGCTGTTCCTTCGGGAGACGCGAGCTGCGGATACACAGATATATAATATCAATATGTGCAAATATCATTATATTGTAATACTGTAGTTATAACTGTCTGATTCCCACACACAGGGACTAACTGACCTTCACAAGGGACAACTTAGATTGCAAGCTCAGGGGGCAAGAGTCTGGCTATGACCCCTTTGTATCTTCTCAGTCTCTCCAGGCTGTGCCGCTATACAGAATGTATTAGAGTCATGGGCACTCTTCACTAACATACATATATATATATATATATATATATATATATATATATTTATATATATATATATATATATATATAAATGTAAATACAACTGTATGCTCATCTGCATGTCTTAGGCAGGTCTGCAACCTCGCCTTTCCCCATTATCACCCAGCACACAGCACTTCCACTGCAGCAAGGGATTCTGGGAAATGACATGCAAATGAGCACACAGTGCCACTTTTTGCTTCAAAAACCATTTTTAACATGGTTCCCTATAGGCCTATATATATATATATGTATATGTGTGTGTGTTACAAGTTCAAGGCTCCATTTGGTCTTCAATCAATACACTTTCTCTAACCCTCTCCTAATAGGATGTTCTTATAAGATCTTTATTTCTAGCTGTGCCGGTTGCAATTTGTATCAGGGCATTCTAGAGGTGCGGGGCAGAAAGCGAGAAAGGTTTAAGGCGGGAGAGGGCTTTAGATACAAAGGGGGTAGAGAGAAGACATCCTTGCGCAGAACGCAAGAGTCTGGATGGTGCATAGCGAGAAATTAGGGCTGAGATGTAAGGAGGAGCAGAAGAGTGTAACGCTTTAAAAGTGAGGAGAAGAATGGGGTGTGAGATGCGGGATTTGATCGAAAGCCAGGAGAGGGATTTCAGGAGGGGAGATGCTGAGACAGATCTAGGAAAGAGTAGAGTGATTCTGGCAGCAGCGTTTATGATAGATTGTAGGGGAGGCAGGTGAGAGGCAGGAAGGCCAGACAGCAGGAGGTTACAGTAATCAAGACGGGAGAGAATGAGGGCCTGAGTCAGAGTTTTAGCAGTTGAGTAACAGAGGAAAGGGCGAATCTTTGTTATATTGCGGAGGAAAAAGCGACAAGTTTTAGAAATGTTTTGAATGTGAGGGGTGAATGTGAGAGAGGAGTCGAGTGTGACCCCTGGGCAGCGTATTTGGGCAACTGGGTGAATGATATTACTTCCAACAGTAATGTGGGAGGAGGTAGTAGGGCCAGGTTTGGGAGGAAGTATGAGGAGCTCGGTTTTAGCCATGTTGAGTTTAAGGCGACGGAGGGCCATCCAGGATGATATAGCAGAGAGACATTCAGAAACTTTGGTTTGTATAGCAGGTGTAAGGTCGGGTGTTGGAAAGTACATTTGTGTGTCGTCAGCATAGAGGTGATAATTAAACCTGAGATGTGATTAGGTCACTTAGAGAAAGTGTGTACAGAGAAAAGAGAAGAGGTCAGTAACAGGGACTTATCCCTGTTAAGAAACTTGCCTCTAATCCAGCAGTGTGCTGGTTAATTGCTGGTGTACAATCAACCATCTCCACCTGCCTAATCAGTGCTCTGTCAGAAAAAGCCTGTTCTGAGACACAGGAGGGGGATTTTCCTGAGTCTCACAATTGGAGCTGACCCAGGAAGGACAGACCAGAGTTCCCTAGTCCACAACTGGGCTGACCTGGGGAACAACAGATGTCTTGAGCTGCAAAGAGACTGCAGGCTGACAGCAAGACAAACGGGACAATACCTCTATACCTGGAAGCAGATATTGCCATAGCACACAAGGGTGCTGACCCAGGAGAGCAGAGAGGCCTTCCCCTACAACTACAAGAAACAATTAAGACTTTCTTATGGGATCTATCTATCTATCTATCTATCTATAGTGCAGAATAAATGACATAACAATTTATGTCATAGGACAAGCTTTCGAGAGTTCTCCTCTCTTCTTCAGGTCAGCAATACTGATATACAAAGGATTCAATGGCTAAAACAGTGTAGAGAGAGGGGAAAAAAAAAAAAAACAACAGATATTTACTGTAGATAAGGTAGGGTGTTGAAAGTGACCTGAAGAAGAGAGGATAACTCTCGAAAGCTTGTCCTATGACATAAATTGTTAGTCCAATAAAAAAGGTATCACCTAATACTGAAGAACTAATTTATTCTGCACAATCGCAACTGGACTAACACAGCTATTTTCTGCTTTATCTATATATATATATTATTATGTATTATAATACAGTATTATGGTTTGGCCTATCCCATAAGCCTCTCTTGCATCCCAGTAAAATCAACCCCACACTGATGAGACCCATCAAGGTTGAAACAGCTGTCTGTGGGTGGTTTTCTGGGTATGCACCTTAACCCTGGCTGTGCTCAAAGCTGTGACCATGCAGCAAGCTTAAGCCTATAGGGAACCATGTTAAAAATGGTTATTGAGGCAAAAAGTGACACTGTGTGCTCATTTGCATGTCATTTCCCAGAATCCCTTGCTGCAGTGGAAGTGCTGTATGCTGGGTGATAATGGGGAAAGGCGGGGTTGCAGACCTGCCTAAGACATGCAGATGAGCATACAGCTATATTTGCATATATATATATATATATATATATTTGGTCTGGTAATTAGCTTAGCTAACCACCCAGTTAGAGGGCTGGACTACATGTGTAGATATTCTTCAAAGCGAAGTAGGTGGTTTTTCTTTGGCTTATTTTGAATATTTTTGCTGTGTTAAAGGGACAGGCGCATTAAAGCCTAATTTTAACTTCACTTTAAACGGTCTCCATTAATAATTGCGTACCTCTGCACACGTCTCTTACAGGGTCCCAGGACAGAGCCCGGGGGTACCCTCACAGAGAGATCGATTGAGGAGGAGGTGTTAGCAGAAGAGACCCTGAAAGTACGATGGGAGAGGTAAGAGGAGATCCAGGATAGAGCTTTGTTCCGAATACCAAGAGTGTGGAGAATGTGAAGGAGAAGAGGGTGGTCCACGGTGTCAAATGCTGCAGAGAGGTCGAGTAATCTGAGCAGAATATAATGACCTCTGTCTTTGGCAGCATGGAGGTTATTAATTATTTTAGTGAGGGCTGTTTCCGTGGAGTGAGCAGTGCGGAAGCCAGATTGTAGAGGGTCTAGGAGAGAATAGGTGTTGAGAAAATGGAGCTAGCGAGAGAATACAAGACGTTCAAGGAGTTTAGAGGCAAAAGGCAGACAGGTCGATAGTTAGAAAGACAGGTAGGTCAAGCTTGCTGTTTTTGAGTAATGGTATGACTGTTGCATGTTTAAAGGAGGATGGAAAGGTACCGGAGTAGAGGGAGGAGTTAAAAATGTGTGTGAGCGTAAGGACTATAGTAGGAGCAAGAGGTTTTAGGAGATGGGTGGGAATGGGGCCAAGAGGGCAAGTGGTAGAGGGAGAAGAGGAGATCAGCTGTGACAGATCCTCCTCTGTGACAGCGGATAGAGTCATGGAAGGCAGGAGGACAGTTAGGAAGGGGTGTAGGATGGGAGGAGGAAACAGAGGGGATGTTCTGACGTATGGATTCCACCTTTTCCTTGAATAGTCGGCAAAGTCCTGAGGTGAAATGGAGGAAGAAGAGGAGGCAGCCGAGGGTGGTCTGAGAAGGGAGCCAGACAGAGAAGAGTCGGCGTGGGTTAGACTTGTGCGTGTTGATTAGTGATGAAAAGTAGGTTTGTTTAGCCTGAGAGAGGGCAGAGTTGAAACAGGACAGCATTAATTTGTAGTGAAGGAAGTCTGCGAGAGTGTGAGACTTCCTCCAGAGGCGTTCAGAGGAACGAGTGGAGGAACGCAGCATGCGCGTGTGGGAGTTTAGCCAGGGTCTGGGGTTAGAAGGGCGAGGACGGCAGAGAGAAAGCGGGGCATGAAGATCAAGAGAGGAAGATAGGGCAGAGTTGTAGTTCCTGACCAGGTTGTCGGGGTCTGTAGCAGAACTGAGAGAGGAGAGGGAGGAGCGTAAAGTGGAATCAAGAGCTGGTAAGTGAATAGAGCGCAAGTTTCTTCAGAACCGGGGGGTAGATGGAGGTGGAGAAGGGGAGATAGAGAGAATGAGTTGAGGTGATGGTCAGAGAGAGGAAAAGGGGAAATGGAGAAATCAGAGAGAGAAAAGTTTTTAGTGAAAACCAGGTCTATGTAGTGGCCATCCTTGTGGGTGCTGGCTGCTGTCCACTATATATATCACCTCCCCAGGCGGTGTCAGAGTGTATTAGAGTGCTAGCTCTTGGCTCACCTCACAGCTCCTCCTCCTCCCCCTCCTCCTGTGTCAGGCCCCGGTATATCGCCCCCCACGGCGTGGTGTGGTACACGATGTACAGCACCTCCCCGAGCAGCAGCAGCAGGAACATGGCGAGGAAGCTGAGGAAGACTCTGTCAGCCACATGCACGATCTTCATCTTCAGGCTGCGCTGCTCCCAGGGGACCGTGTCCGGCGGCTGTGTCATCCGCGCAAGGACCGCAAAGGCGTCATCTTCACTGTCACCGGCAGGAGGGGACACTGACAAGAGGGGAGCGGAAGGGTCCTCTGTGTCAGTGCTACTGCTGTCCATGAGAGAGAAAGGAGGGGGGGGAGATAGAGAGGGGGGAGAGGGCGAAGAGAGAGAAGAGGAGGGGGGAAGGGGAGAGAGAGAGGGGGAAGAGAGAAGAGGAGGGGGGAGAGAGGAGGGGAGAAAGAGGGGGAGAGAGAAGGGGGAGCGGGAGAGAGGAGGAGAAAGGTGAAGAGAGCTCGGTGAAAGAGAGGGGGGAGGGAGAGATGGAAAGAGAGGGAGACAGCTGATTGAGAGAGTGAGCGAGGGTCTCAGGGATCAGAGAGCGCGCAACAGAGAGTGAGTGCACAGGAGGGTCTGCTGCTGCTGATAGGCGAGACTGCTCTCTAATCTGTCTGAGGACGTGTTTTACAGAGTCAGCAGCGAGCAGATTAGAAGCTCAGGGACATCTGTGTCACCTCCCTCAGGAGTGTCACTGTGTCCCTTCCCCCGCCATTTCTCTCTGTCACCTCCCCAATCCTGTATAACCTCCCCAATCATGTGTCACTGTGTCACCTCCCCCATCATGTGTCACCTCCCCAATCATGTCACTGTGTCACCTCCCCAATCATGTGTCAGTGTTACCTCCCCAATCATGTGTCACTGTGTCACCTCCCCAATCATGTCACCGTCACCTCCCCAATCCTGTATCACTGTGTCACCTCCCCAATCATGTCACTGTGTTACCTCCCCAATCATGTGTCACTGTGTCACCTCCCCAATCATGTGTCACAGTGTTACCTCCCCAATCATGTGTTACGGTGTCACCTCCCCAATCATGTGTCACTGTGTCACCTCCCCAATCATGTGTCACTGTGTCACCTCCCCAATCATGTCACTGTGTCACCTCCCCAATCATGTCACTGTGTCACCTCCCCAATCATGTCACCGTCACCTCCCCAATCCTGTATCACTGTGTTACCTCCCCAATCATGTGTCACTGTGTCACCTCCCCAATCCTGTATCACCCCCCCAATCATGTCACTGTGTCACCTCCCCAATCCTGTATCACCCCCCCAATCATGTGTCACTGTGTCACCTCCCCAATCATGTCACCGTCACCTCCTTAATCATGTCACTGTGTCACCTCCCCAATCATGTCACTGTCACCTCCCCAATCATGTCACTGTGTCACCTCCCCAATCATGTCACTGTGTCACCTCCCCAATCATGTCACCGTCACCTCCCCAATCATGTCACTGTCACCTCCCCAATCATGTCACTGTCACCTCCCCAATCCTGTATCACTGTGTTACCTCCCCAATCCTGTATCACCCCCCCAATCATGTGTCACTGTGTCACCTCCCCAATCATGTCACTGTGTCACCTCCCCAATCATGTAAGTGTCACCTCCCCAATCCTGTATAACCTCCCCAATCATGTGTCACTGTGTCACCTCCCCCATCATGTGTCACTGTGTCACCTCCCCAATCATGTCACTGTGTCACCTCCCCAATCATGTGTCACAGTGTTACCTCCCCAATCATGTGTCACTGTGTCACCTCCCCAATCATGTCACCGTCACCTCCCCAATCATGTCACCGTCACCTCCCCAATCCTGTATCACTGTGTCACCTCCCCAATCATGTCACTGTGTTACCTCCCCAATCATGTGTCACTGTGTCACCTCCCCAATCATGTGTCACAGTGTTACCTCCCCAATCATGTGTTACGGTGTCACCTCCCCAATCATGTGTCACTGTGTCACCTCCCCAATCATGTGTCACTGTGTCACCTCCCCAATCATGTCACCGTCACCTCCCCAATCATGTCACTGTGTCACCTCCCCAATCATGTCACTGTGTCACCTCCCCAATCATGTCACCGTCACCTCCCCAATCCTGTATCACTGTGTTACCTCCCCAATCATGTGTCACTGTGTCACCTCCCCAATCCTGTATCACCCCCCAATCATGTCACTGTGTCACCTCCCCAATCCTGTATCACCCCCCCAATCATGTGTCACTGTGTCACCTCCCCAATCATGTGTCACTGTGTCACCTCCCCAATCATGTCACCGTCACCTCCTTAATCATGTCACTGTGTCACCTCCCCAATCATGTCACTGTCACCTCCCCAATCATGTCACTGTGTCACCTCCCCAATCATGTCACTGTGTCACCTCCCCAATCATGTCACCGTCACCTCCCCAATCATGTCACTGTCACCTCCCCAATCATGTCACTGTCACCTCCCCAATCCTGTATCACTGTGTTACCTCCCCAATCCTGTATCACCCCCCCAATCATGTGTCACTGTGTCACCTCCCCAATCATGTCACTGTGTCACCTCCCCAATCATGTAAGTGTCACCTCCCCAATCATGTCACTGTGTCACCTCCCCAATCATGTCACTGTGTCACCTCCCCAATCATGTCACTGTCACCTCCCCAATCATGTGTCACGGTGTCACCTCCCCAATCATGTCACAGTGTCACCTCCCCAATCATGTTACGGTGTCACCTCCCCTATCATGTGTCACGGTGTCACCTCCCCAATCATGTCACGGTGTCACCTCCCCAATCATGTGTCACTGTGTCACCTCCCCAATCATGTATCACTGTGTTACCTCCCCAATCATGTGTCACAGTGTTACCTCCCCAATCATGTGTCACTGTGTCACCTCCCCAATCATGTCACTGTGTCACCTCCCCAATCATGTGTCAGTATCACCTCCCCAATCATGTGTCACTGTGTCACCTCCCCCATCATGTGTCACTGTGTCACCTCCCCAATCATGTCACTGTGTCACCTCCCCAATCATGTCAGTGTCACCTCCCCAATCCTGTATCACCTCCCCCATCATGTGTCACTGTGTCACCTCCCCCATCATGGGTCACTGTGTCACCTCCCCAATCATGTCACTGTGTCACCTCCCCAATCATGTGTCACAGTGTTACCTCCCCAATCATGTGTCACTGTGTCACCTCCCCAATCATGTCACTGTGTCACCTCCCCAATCATGTGTCAGTATCACCTCCCCAATCATGTGTCACTGTGTCACCTCCCCCATCATGTGTCACTGTGTCACCTCCCCAATCATGTCACTGTGTCACCTCCCCAATCATGTCAGTGTCACCTCCCCAATCCTGTATCACCTCCCCCATCATGTGTCACTGTGTCACCTCCCCCATCATGTGTCACTGTGTCACCTCCCCAATCATGTGTCACCTCCCCAATCATGTCATGGTGTCACCTCCCCAATCATGTGTCACCTCCCCAACCGTGAACTACCTCCCCCCCCCACCCCCACCCAGAACCTCCTCCCCCCCACTTCTGTGTATTAATGTTAACGCTGGAGTGAGCGGCCGGCTCTGCCTCAGCAATCACACAGGGATCTTATTAATGGTCACTAATCAACTATGTCATGTAACGTTACGCATGCACTGACCCCGCTACATGTGTATCACATGCATGTATATACTGCGTGTGTATGCGACACATGCATATTGCACTTGTATGGATCAGACTCGTGTATATATACTACACGTACACCTCACACACGTATGTGACACGTGTATATTACAGTTGTATATATCAGACACTTATAAACACGGCACATGTATACGTCACACATCTGAATATACTACACAAGAACTATAAACGATTTCCATGCAGAAAAGCTCCCTTCACGTTTGGAAACCAGTGGGGTTTTAAAATGGACGCCAGCGCACGGGAGGCCTTGGGCCCCTTGTGATTTTGGAATCGGGTTGTTTAAAATGGCCAACTTGTCTCCCGCGTTGATGTTGGGGGTCGTGGATCAGCCCCGGGGTCCTGGTTATCCTGATGAACGAGGGGAGGGGCATATTGAAATGGCAGTTCAGGGTGAGTGGTACTGGTCTTCACGTCCAGCACTGATGACATCACAGATGGGAGGTCTATCAGTGACGTCGGGGGCTTAGGGTCCTCGGACATCATCATTGCAGACCCCCCATCTAGCTGTAGCAGCGCTGTACCTGCAGGAGACATGGGAGGGTCCAGTGACATCACAGAGGAAGCCTGTGACCTCATAGCAGCGTTCTGTGAAATTACGAGCGAGTTGGAGGGTGGGGACTCGGGCGTAGGGGTTGTGGCTGGGGATAGCAGGCAGACTGGCATAGGCGGTGTGTCCTGTGGGGGGCGTAGCATGATGCCGACAGTTGACGTTTCCTGTGGGGAGTGTAGCATGGTGCTGGTGGGTGGCATGTCCTGTGGGGGGCGTAGCATGGTGCTGTTGGGTGGCATGTCCTGTGGGGGGCGTAGCATGGTGATGGTGGGTGGCATGTCCTGTGGGGGGCGTAGCATGGTGCTGGTGGGCGGCGTGTCCTGTGGGGGGCGTAGCATGGTGCTGGTGGGCGGCATGTCCTGTGGGGGGCGTAGCATGGTGCTGGAGGGCGGTGTGTCCTGTGGGGGGCGAAGCATGGTGATGGTGGGCGGTGTGTCCTGTGGGGGGCGTAGCATGGTGCTGGTTGGCGCCATGTCTTGTGGAAGGCGTAGCAAGGTGCTGGTGGGCGGAGTGTCCTGTGGGGGGCATACCACGGTGCTGGTGGGCGGAGTGTCCTGTGGGGGGCGCAGCATGGTGCTGGTGGGCGGAGTGTCCTGTGGGGGGCGTAGCAAGGTGCTGGTGGGCGGAGTGTCCTGTGGGGGGCATACCACTGTGCTGGTGGGCGGAGTGTCCTGTGGGGGGCGTAGCATGGTGCTGGTGGGTGGCGTGTCCTGTGGGGAGTGTAGCATGGGGCTGGTGGGCGGTGTGTCCTGTGGGGGGCATACCACGGTGCTGGTGGGTGGCGTGTCCTGTGGGGGGCATAGCATGTCCTGTGGGGGGCGTAGCATGGTGCTGGTGGACGGCGTGTCCTGTAGGGGGCGTAGCATGGTGCTGGTGGGCATCATGTCCTGTGTGGGGCAGAGCATGTTACTGGTGGGTGGTGAGTCTTGTGAGCGGCGGAGCATGTCACTGGTGGGTGGCGTATCCTGTGGGCGGTGGAGCATGTCACTGGTGGGTGGCGTGCCCTGTGGGCGGTGGAGCATGTCACTGGTGGGCGGCGTGTCCTGTGGGCGGCGGAGCATGTCATTGGTGGGGGACGTGTCCTGTGGGCGGCGGAGCATGTCATTGGTGGGTGGCGTGCCCTGTGGGCGGTGGAGCATGTCACAGGTGGGTGGCGTGTCCTGTGGGCGGTGGAGCATGTCACTGGTGGGTGGCGTGTCCTGTGGGCGGTGGAGCATGTCACTGGTGGGTGGCGTATCCTGTGGGCGGCGGAGCATGTCACTGGTGGGTGGCGTGTCCTGTGGGCGGTGGAGCATGTCACTGGTGGGTGGCGTGTCCTGTGGGCGGCGGAGCATGTCACTGGTGGGTGGCGTGTCCTGTGGGCGGCGGAGCATGTCACTGGTGGGTGGCGTGTCCTGTGGGCGGTGGAGCATGTCACTGGTGGGTGGCGTGTCCTGTGGGCGGCGGAGCATGGTGTTGGCGGTTAACATCATGATGAGGGGCTGCAGTAGGAGCCCGAGTCGGCGAATCTCAGTTGACACCCCTGCGATAGCAGCCTGCACCACTTCTGCGCCGTCCCGCACCTCTCCTCGGGCCGCCGCAAGCTCCCGCGTCAGCTGGTACTTGAAGTCAGCCAGGCCCCGCAGAAGGTCCTCCCGGAACTCGTGCTGCTCCTGCAGGGGCCCCGGCGCCCAAGTCTCAGACAACCCCTCCGGGTACAAAGGCGCCGGGGAGGCAGGGAGCCGGGGATCCTCTATCACCCACTGTGTCACCTCGGCACTTCCTGACGATGTGGGTATATGGGCCGGGACACAACCCTCTGCGGGGACAGAAACATGTATATACAAAATGTGTTCATATAGTATAATATATACAATGTAAACAGCACACATACATGTGTATGTTACATATATACACACACACGCCTCTCTCACCTCCTGGACCTTAGTGTACATACATGTGTATTCTATACACACACACACGTCTCTCTCACCTCCTGAGTCCCAATGTACATACAGGTATATGTTATTGTTGAAATAATAATGTTGGCATGGACATATTATTGGCTGGGGGGGTCTATGGAGAGGAAATTGTAACAGTGTTCAGGATCCATCTTGTCTGTGTTGTTGTGCCTCATATGCATTTCTTCACGTTGTGATCCAGAACGCCTTATCTGTGTGTGGAAGATGGTGCGCGTTTCGTTATCAGTTAGAGCCATAAGACCAGGTGTTTGGCTCAATGCCCAGAAGTACCAAGTCTCTAATTATACAAAATAATTGGATAAAATGTATCTTTTGTATCTTATGTATTTTATTATATTTCGTTATTTCTACTGAGCTGTGTTAACCCAATTTTTAATTGGTTTAGTGACCTCTCAGATGATAGGCTTTAGAATAGGAAGTAGCCATTTATATTCTGCCTAGCAACTTATGATAGACAAAGAAAATCAAATGTGTATAAAAAGCCAGCTTGGGCCCTCCTATTTGATCATTCAGTATACTATGCAATAAACTACTCATTATCTACGACCCGTGTTTGTGAGTTTGCAAACAACGACATTATACACACACACTGCTCTCACCTCCTTTGTCCAAGTGTACATAAATGTATGTTATACACACACACGCCTCTCTCACCTCCTGAGTCCCAGCGTACATACATGTATATGTTATACATGCACATGCCTCTCTCACCTCCTGAGTCCCAGTGTACATACATGTATGTTATACACGCACATGCCTCTCTCACCTCCTGAGTCCCAGCGTACATATATGTATTTTATACATGCACACGCCTCTCTCACCTCCTGAGTCCCAGTGTACATACATGTATATATTATACACGCACACGCCTCTCACCTCCTGAGTCCCAGCGTACATACATGTATATGTTATACACGCACATGCCTCTCTCACCTCCTGAGTCCCAGTGTACATACATGTATGTTATACACACACATGCCTCTCTCACCTCCTGAGTCCCAGCGTACATACATGTATATGTTATACACGCACACGCCTCTCACCTCCTGAGTCCCAGCGTACATACATGTATATGTTATACACGCACACGACTCTCTCACCTCCTGAGTCCCAGCGTACATACATGTATATGTTATACACGCACACGCCTCTCTCACCTCCTGAGTCCCAGCGTACATGTGCTGGTTCCATCTCCCAGGATTGGTATTGGGCGTTGTATTTTTCACCATCGCTTTCCGCCCCCTCACTTGACGGTCTCCGGTGCTGCGGTATACGGACAGGGCCTTGGGCTATATACAACTGCAGGACAGACACAGAGGTCACTATATCATCTTCCGCCCTGGTGATATATATATATATATATCCTCATCTTCAGCCCGTGTCTCCACTGCTGGGTGAGGCCTCCCCAATGTTATATATATATATATATCCTCATCTTCAGCCCGTGTCTCCCCACTGCTGGGTGAGGCCTCCCCAATGTTATATATATATATATATCCTCATCTTCAGCCCGTGTCTCCCCACTGCTGGGTGAGGCCTCCCCAGTGTTATATATATATCCTCATCTTCAGCCCGTGTCTCCCCACTGCTGGGTGAGGCCTCCCCAATGTTATATATATATATATATATATATCCTCATCTTCAGCCCGTGTCTCCCCACTGCTGGGTGAGGCCTCCCCCAATGTTATATATATATATCCTCATCTTCAGCCCGTGTCTCCCCACTGCTGGGTGAGGCCTCCCCAATGTTATATATATATCCTCATCTTCAGCCCGTGTCTCCACTGCTGGGTGAGGCCTCCCCAATGTTATATATATATATATATATATATCCTCATCTTCAGCCCGTGTCTCCCCACTGCTGGGTGAGGCCTACCCAATGTTATATATATATATATCCTCATCTTCAGCCCGTGTCTCCCCACTGCTGGGTGAGGCCTCCCCAATGTTATATATATATATATATCCTCATCTTCAGCCCGTGTCTCCCCACTGCTGGGTGAGGCCTCCCCAATGTTATATATATATATATATATCCTCATCTTCAGCCCGTGTCTCCCCACTGCTGGGTGAGGCCTCCCCAATGTTATATATATATATATCATCATCTTCAGCCCGTGTCTCCCACTGCTGGGTGAGGCCTCCCCAATGTTATATATATATATATATCCTCATCTTCAGCCCGTGTCTCCCCACTGCTGGGTGAGGCCTCCCCAATGTTATATATATATATATCCTCATCTTCTGCCCGTGTCTCCCCACTGCTGGGTGAGGCCTCCCCAATGTTATATATATATCCTCATCTTCAGCCCGTGTCTCCCCACTGCTGGGTGAGGCCTCCCCAATGTTATATATATATATATCATCATCTTCAGCCCGTGTCTCCCACTGCTGGGTGAGGCCTCCCCAATGTTATATATATATATCCTCATCTTCAGCCCGTGTCTCCCCACTGCTGGGTGAGGCCTCCCCAATGTTATATATATATATATCCTCATCTTCAGCCCGTGTCTCCCCACTGCTGGGTGAGGCCTCCCCAATGATATATATATATATATATATATCCTCATCTTCAGCCCGTGTCTCCCACTGCTGGGTGAGGCCTCCCCAATGTTATATATATATATATCCTCATCTTCAGCCCGTGTCTCCCACTGCTGGGTGAGGCCTCCCCAATGTTCTATATATATATATCCTCATCTTCAGCCCGTGTCTCCCACTGCTGGGTGAGGCCTCCCCAATGTTATATATATATATATATATATATCGTCATCTTCAGCCCGTGTCTCCCCACTGCTGGGTGAGGCCTCCCCAATGTTATATATATATATATCCTCATCTTCAGCCCGTGTCTCCCCGCTGCTGGGTGAGGCCTCCCCAATGTTATATATATATATCCTCATCTTCAGCCCGTGTCTCCCCACTGCTGGGTGAGGCCTCCCCAATGTTATATATATATATATATATCCTCATCTTCAACCCGTGTCTCCCCACTGCTGGGTGAGGCCTCCCCAATGTTATATATATATATATATATATCCTCATCTTCAGCCCGTGTCTCCCCACTGCTGGGTGAGGCCTCCCCAATGTTATATATATATCCTCATCTTCAGCCCGTGTCTCCCCACTGCTAGGTGAGGCCTCCCCAATGTTATAATATATATATATATATATCCTCATCTTCAGCCCGTGTCTCCCCACTGCTGGGTGAGGCCTCCCCAATGTTATATATATATATATCCTCATCTTCAGCCCGTGTCTCCCCACTGCTGGGTGAGGCCTCCCCAATGTTATATATATATATATATATATATATCATCTTCAGCCCGTGTCTCCCCACTGCTGGGTGAGGCCTCCCCAATGTTATATATATATATCCTCATCTTCAGCCCGTGTCTCCCCACTGCTGGGTGAGGCCTCCCCAATGTTATATATATATATATATATCCTCATCTTCAGCCCGTGTCTCCCCACTGCTGGGTGAGGCCTCCCCAATGTTATATATATATATATATCCTCATCTTCAGCCCGTGTCTCCCCACTGCTGGGTGAGGCCTCCCCAATGTTATATATATATATATATCCTCATCTTCAGCCCGTGTCTCCCCACTGCTGGGTGAGGCCTCCCCAATGTTATATATATATATATATATATCCTCATCTTCAGCCCGTGTCTCCCCACTGCTGGGTGAGGCCTCCCCAATGTTATATATATATATATATCCTCATCTTCAGCCCGTGTCTCCCCACTGCTGGGTGAGGCCTCCCCAGTGTTATATATATATCCTCATCTTCAGCCCGTGTCTCCCCACTGCTGGGTGAGGCCTCCCCAATGTTATATATATATATATATATATATCCTCATCTTCAGCCCGTGTCTCCCCACTGCTGGGTGAGGCCTCCCCCAATGTTATATATATATATCCTCATCTTCAGCCCGTGTCTCCCCACTGCTGGGTGAGGCCTCCCCAATGTTATATATATATCCTCATCTTCAGCCCGTGTCTCCACTGCTGGGTGAGGCCTCCCCAATGTTATATATATATATATATATATCCTCATCTTCAGCCCGTGTCTCCCCACTGCTGGGTGAGGCCTACCCAATGTTATATATATATATATCCTCATCTTCAGCCCGTGTCTCCCCACTGCTGGGTGAGGCCTCCCCAATGTTATATATATATATATATCATCATCTTCAGCCCGTGTCTCCCCACTGCTGGGTGAGGCCTCCCCAATGTTATATATATATATATATATATCCTCATCTTCAGCCCGTGTCTCCCCACTGCTGGGTGAGGCCTCCCCAATGTTATATATATATATATCATCATCTTCAGCCCGTGTCTCCCACTGCTGGGTGAGGCCTCCCCAATGTTATATATATATATATATCCTCATCTTCAGCCCGTGTCTCCCCACTGCTGGGTGAGGCCTCCCCAATGTTATATATATATATATCCTCATCTTCAGCCCGTGTCTCCCCACTGCTGGGTGAGGCCTCCCCAATGTTATATATATATATATCATCATCTTCAGCCCGTGTCTCCCACTGCTGGGTGAGGCCTCCCCAATGTTATATATATATATATCCTCATCTTCAGCCCGTGTCTCCCCACTGCTGGGTGAGGCCTCCCCAATGTTATATATATATCCTCATCTTCAGCCCGTGTCTCCCACTGCTAGGTGAGGCCTCCCCAATGTTATATATATATATATATATATATCCTCATCTTCAGCCCGTGTCTCCCCACTGCTGGGTGAGGCCTCCCCAATGTTATATATATATATATCCTCATCTTCAGCCCGTGTCTCCCCACTGCTGGGTGAGGCCTCCCCAATGTTATATATATATATATATATATATATCATCTTCAGCCCGTGTCTCCCCACTGCTGGGTGAGGCCTCCCCAATGTTATATATATATATCCTCATCTTCAGCCCGTGTCTCCCCACTGCTGGGTGAGGCCTCCCCAATGTTATATATATATATATATCCTCATCTTCAGCCCGTGTCTCCCCACTGCTGGGTGAGGCCTCCCCAATGTTATATATATATATATATATATCCTCATCTTCAGCCCGTGTCTCCCCACTGCTGGGTGAGGCCTCCCCAATGTTATATATATATATATATCCTCATCTTCAGCCCGTGTCTCCCCACTGCTGGGTGAGGCCTCCCCAATGTTATATATATATATATATATATATATATCCTCATCTTCAGCCCGTGTCTCCCCACTGCTGGGTGAGGCCTCCCCCAATGTTATATATATATATCCTCATCTTCAGCCCGTGTCTCCACTGCTGGGTGAGGCCTCCCCAATGTTATATATATATATATATCCTCATCTTCAGCCCGTGTCTCCCCACTGCTGGGTGAGGCCTCCCCAATGTTATATATATATATATCCTCATCTTCAGCCCGTGTCTCCCCACTGCTGGGTGAGGCCTCCCCAATGTTATATATATATATATCATCATCTTCAGCCCGTGTCTCCCACTGTTGGGTGAGGCCTCCCCAATGTTATATATATATATATCATCATCTTCAGCCCGTGTCTCCCCACTGCTGGGTGAGGCCTCCCCAATGTTATATATATATATATATCCTCATCTTCAGCCCGTGTCTCCCCACTGCTGGGTGAGGCCTCCCCAATGTTATATATATATATATATCCTCATCTTCAGCCCGTGTCTCCCCACTGCTGGGTGAGGCCTCCCCAATGTTATATATATATATATCATCATCTTCAGCCCGTGTCTCCCCACTGCTGGGTGAGGCCTCCCCAATGTTATATATATATATATATCCTCATCTTCAGCCCGTGTCTCCCCACTGCTGGGTGAGGCCTCCCCAATGTTATATATATATATATCATCATCTTCAGCCCGTGTCTCCCACTGCTGGGTGAGGCCTCCCCAATGTTATATATATATATCCTCATCTTCAGCCCGTGTCTCCCCACTGCTGGGTGAGGCCTCCCCAATGATATATATATATATATATATATATCCTCATCTTCAGCCCGTGTCTCCCACTGCTGGGTGAGGCCTCCCCAATGTTATATATATATATATCCTCATCTTCAGCCCGTGTCTCCCACTGCTGGGTGAGGCCTCCCCAATGTTCTATATATATATATCCTCATCTTCAGCCCGTGTCTCCCACTGCTGGGTGAGGCCTCCCCAATGTTATATATATATATATATATATATCGTCATCTTCAGCCCGTGTCTCCCCACTGCTGGGTGAGGCCTCCCCAATGTTATATATATATATATCCTCATCTTCAGCCCGTGTCTCCCCGCTGCTGGGTGAGGCCTCCCCAATGTTATATATATATATCCTCATCTTCAGCCCGTGTCTCCCCACTGCTGGGTGAGGCCTCCCCAATGTTATATATATATATATATATATCCTCATCTTCAACCCGTGTCTCCCCACTGCTGGGTGAGGCCTCCCCAATGTTATATATATATATATATATATCCTCATCTTCAGCCCGTGTCTCCCCACTGCTGGGTGAGGCCTCCCCAATGTTATATATATATCCTCATCTTCAGCCCGTGTCTCCCACTGCTAGGTGAGGCCTCCCCAATGTTATATATATATATCCTCATCTTCAGCCCGTGTCTCCCACTGCTGGGTGAGGCCTCCCCAATGTTATATATATATATATATATATATCCTCATCTTCAGCCCGTGTCTCCCCACTGCTGGGTGAGGCCTCCCCAATGTTATATATATATATATCCTCATCTTCAGCCCGTGTCTCCCCACTGCTGGGTGAGGCCTCCCCAATGTTATATATATATATATATATATATCATCTTCAGCCCGTGTCTCCCCACTGCTGGGTGAGGCCTCCCCAATGTTATATATATATATCCTCATCTTCAGCCCGTGTCTCCCCACTGCTGGGTGAGGCCTCCCCAATGTTATATATATATATATATCCTCATCTTCAGCCCGTGTCTCCCCACTGCTGGGTGAAGCCTCCCCAGTGTTATATATATATATATATATATATATCCTCATCTTCAGCCCGTGTCTCCCCACTGCTGGGTGAGGCCTCCCCAATGTTATATATATATATATCCTCATCTTCAGCCCATGTCTCCCCACTGCTCGGTGAGGCCTCCCCAATGTTATATATATATATATATACATCCTCATCTTCAGCCCGTGTCTCCCCACTGCTGGGTGAGGCCTCCCCAATGTTATATATATATCTCCTCATCTTCAGCCCGTGTCTTCCCACTGCTGGGTGAGGCCTCCCCAATGTTATATATATATCCTCATCTTCAGCCCGTGTCTTCCACTGCTGGGTGAGGCCTCCCCAATGTTATATATATATATATATATCCTCATCTTCAGCCCGTGTCTCCCCACTGCTGGGTGAGGCATCCCCAATGTTATATATATATATCCTCATCTTCAGCCCGTGTCTCCCCACTGCTGGGTGAGGCCTCCCCAATGTTATATATATATATATCCTCATCTTCAGCCCGTGTCTCCCCACTGCTGGGTGAGGCCTCCCCAATGTTATATATATATCCTCATCTTCAGCCCGTGTCTCCCCACTGCTGGGTGAGGCCTCCCCAATGTTATATATATATATATATATATATCCTCATCTTCAGCCCGTGTCTCCCCACTGCTGGGTGAGGCCTCCCCAATGTTATATATATCCTCATCTTCAGCCCGTGTCTCCCCACTGCTGGGTGAAGCCTCCCCAGTGTTATATATATATATATATATCCTCATCTTCAGCCCGTGTCTCCCCACTGCTGGGTGAGGCCTCCCCAATGTTATATATATATATATCCTCATCTTCAGCCCGTGTCTCCCCACTGCTCGGTGAGGCCTCCCCAATGTTATATATATATATATATACATCCTCATCTTCAGCCCGTGTCTCCCCACTGCTGGGTGAGGCCTCCCCAATGTTATATATATATCTCCTCATCTTCAGCCCGTGTCTCCCCACTGCTGGGTGAGGCCTCCCCAATGTTATATATATATCCTCATCTTCAGCCCGTGTCTTCCACTGCTGGGTGAGGCATCCCCAATGTTATATATATATATATATCCTCATCTTCAGCCCGTGTCTCCCCACTGCTGGGTGAGGCATCCCCAATGTTATATATATATATCCTCATCTTCAGCCCGTGTCTCCCCACTGCTGGGTGAGGCCTCCCCAATGTTATATATATATATCCTCATCTTCAGCCCGTGTCTCCCAACTGCTGGGTGAGGCCTCCCCAATGTTATATATATATCCTCATCTTCAGCCCGTGTCTCCCCACTGCTGGGTGAGGCCTCCCCAATGTTATATATATATATATATATATATATATATCCTCATCTTCAGCCCGTGTCTCCCCACTGCTGGGTGAGGCATCCCCAATGTTATATATATATATCCTCATCTTCAGCCCGTGTCTCCCCACTGCTGGGTGAGACCTCCCCAATGTTATATATATATATATATATCCTCATCTTCAGCCCGTGTCTCCCCACTGCTGGGTGAGGCCTCCCCAATGTTATATATATATATATATCCTCATCTTCAGCCCGTGTCTCCCCACTGCTGGGTGAGGCCTCCCCAATGTTATATATATATATATATATCCTCATCTTCAGCCCGTGTCTCCCCACTGCTGGATGAGGCCTCCCCAATGTTATATATATATATCCTCATCTTCAGCCCGTGTCTCCCCACTGCTGGGTGAGGCATCCCCAATGTTATATATATATATCCTCATCTTCAGCCCGTGTCTCCCCACTGCTGGGTGAGGCCTCCCCAATGTTATATATATATATCCTCATCTTCAGCCCGTGTCTCCCCACTGCTGGGTGAGGCCTCCCCAATGTTATATATATATATATCCTCATCTTCAGCCCGTGTCTCCCCACTGCTGGGTGAGGCCTCCCCAATGTTATATATACATATATATATATATATATATATCCTCATCTTCAGCCCGTGTCTCCCCACTGCTGGGTGAGGCCTCCCCAATGATATGTATATATATCCTCATCTTCAGCCTGTGTCTCCCACTGCTGGGTGAGGCCTCCCCAATGTTATATATATATCCTCATCTTCAGCCCGTGTCTCCCCACTGCTGGGTGAGGCCTCCCCAATGTTATATATATATATATCCTCATCTTCAGCCCGTGTCTCCCCACTGCTGGGTGAGGCCTCCCCAATGTTATATATATATATATATCCTCATCTTCAGCCCGTGTCTCCCCACTGCTGGGTGAGGCCTCCCCAATGTTATATATATATATATATCCTCATCTTCAGCCCGTGTCTCCCCACTGCTGGGTGAGGCCTCCCCAATGTTATATATATATATATCCTCATCTTCAGCCCGTGTCTCCCCACTGCTGGGTGAGGCCTCCCCAATGTTATATATATATATATATATATCCTCATCTTCAGCCCGTGTCTCCCCACTGCTGGGTGAGGCCTCCCCAATGTTATATATATATATATATCCTCATCTTCAGCCCGTGTCTCCCCACTGCTGGGTGAGGCCTCCCCAATGTTATATATATATATATATATCTCCTCATCTTCAGCCGTGTCTCCCCACTGCTGGGTGAGGCCTCCCCAATGTTATATATATATCCTCATCTTCAGCCCGTGTATCCCACTGCTGGGTGAGGCCTCCCCAATGTTATATATATATATCCTCATCTTCAGCCCGTGTCTCCCCACTGCTGGGTGAGGCCTCCCCAATGTTATATATATATATATCCTCATCTTCAGCCCGTGTCTCCCACTGCTGGGTGAGGCCTCCCCAATGTTATATATATATATCCTCATCTTCAGCCCGTGTCTCCCCACTGCTGGGTGAGACCTCCCCAATGTTATATATATATATATATATATATATATATCCTCATCTTCAGCCCGTGTCTCCCCACTGCTGGGTGAGGCCTCCCCAATGTTATATATATATATATCCTCATCTTCAGCCCGTGTCTCCCCACTGCTGGGTGAGGCCTCCCCAATGTTATATATACATATATATATATATATATATCCTCATCTTCAGCCCGTGTCTCCCACTGCTGGGTGAGGCCTCCCCAATGTTATATATATATATCCTCATCTTCAGCCCGTGTCTCCCCACTGCTGGGTGAGGCCTCCCCAATGTTATATATATATATATATATATCCTCATCTTCAGCCCGTGTCACCACCCACTGCTGGGTGAGGCCTCCCCAATGTTATATATATATATATCCTCATCTTCAGCCCGTGTCTCCCCACTGCTGGGTGAGGCCTCCCCAATGATATGTATATATATCCTCATCTTCAGCCTGTGTCTCCCACTGCTGGGTGAGGCCTCCCCAATGTTATATATATATCCTCATCTTCAGCCCGTGTCTCCCCACTGCTGGGTGAGGCCTCCCCAATGTTATATATATATATATCCTCATCTTCAGCCCGTGTCTCCCCACTGCTGGGTGAGGCCTCCCCAATGTTATATATATATATATATCCTCATCTTCAGCCCGTGTCTCCCCACTGCTGGGTGAGGCCTCCCCAATGTTATATATATATATATATCCTCATCTTCAGCCCGTGTCTCCCCACTGCTGGGTGAGGCCTCCCCAATGTTATATATATATATATCCTCATCTTCAGCCCGTGTCTCCCCACTGCTGGGTGAGGCCTCCCCAATGTTATATATATATATATATCCTCATCTTCAGCCCGTGTCTCCCCACTGCTGGGTGAGGCCTCCCCAATGTTATATATATATATATATATATATCCTCATCTTCAGCCCGTGTCTCCCCACTGCTGGGTGAGGCCTCCCCAATGTTATATATATATATATATATATCTCCTCATCTTCAGCCGTGTCTCCCCACTGCTGGGTGAGGCCTCCCCAATGTTATATATATATATATCCTCATCTTCAGCCCGTGTCTCCCCACTGCTGGGTGAGGCCACCCCAATGTTATATATATATATATCCTCATCTTCAGCCCGTGTCTCCCACTGCTGGGTGAGGCCTCCCCAATGTTATATATATATATCCTCATCTTCAGCCCGTGTCTCCCCACTGCTGGGTGAGACCTCCCCAATGTTATATATATATATATATATATATATATATATATATATCCTCATCTTCAGCCCGTGTCTCCCCACTGCTGGGTGAGGCCTCCCCAATGTTATATATATATATATCCTCATCTTCAGCCCGTGTCTCCCCACTGCTGGGTGAGGCCTCCCCAATGTTATATATATATCCTCATCTTCAGCCCGTGTCTCCCCACTGCTGGGTGAGGCCTCCCCAATGTTATATATACATATATATATATATATATATCCTCATCTTCAGCCCGTGTCTCCCACTGCTGGGTGAGGCCTCCCCAATGTTATATATATATATCCTCATCTTCAGCCCGTGTCTCCCCACTGCTGGGTGAGGCCTCCCCAATGTTATATATATATATATATATATCCTCATCTTCAGCCCGTGTCACCACCCACTGCTGGGTGAGGCCTCCCCAATGTTATATATATATATATATCCTCATCTTCAGCCCGTGTCTCCCCACTGCTGGGTGAGGCCTCCCCAATGTTATATATATATTCTCATCTTCAGCCCGTGTCTCCCCACTGCTGGGTGAGGCCTCCCCAATGTTATATATATATATCCTCATCTTCAGCCCGTGTCTCCCCACTGCTGGGTGAGGCCTCCCCAATGTTATATATATATATATATCCTCATCTTCAGCCCGTGTCTCCCCACTGCTGGGTGAGGCCTCCCCCAATGTTATATATATATATATATCCTCATCTTCAGCCCGTGTCTCCCCACTGCTGGGTGAGGCCTCCCCAATGTTATATATATATATATATCCTCATCTTCAGCCCGTGTCTCCCCACTGCTGGGTGAGGCCTCCCCAATGTTATATATATATATATATCCTCATCTTCAGCCCGTGTCTCCCCACTGCTGGGTGAGGCCTCCCCAATGTTATATATATATATATATCCTCATCTTCAGCCCGTGTCTCCCCACTGCTGGGTGAGGCCTCCCCAATGTTATATATATATATATATATATCCTCATCTTCAGCCCGTGTCTCCCCACTGCTGGGTGAGGCCTCCCCAATGTTATATATATATATCCTCATCTTCAGCCCGTGTCTCCCCACTGCTGGGTGAGGCCTCCCCAATGTTATATATATATATATCCTCATCTTCAGCCCGTGTCTCCCCACTGCTGGGTGAGGCCTCCCCAATGTTATATATATATATATATATATCCTCATCTTCAGCCCGTGTATCCCACTGCTGGGTGAGGCCTCCCCAATGTTATATATATATATCCTCATCTTCAGCCCGTGTCTCCCCACTGCTGGGTGAGGCCTCCCCAATGTTATATATATATATCCTCATCTTCAGCCCGTGTCTCCCCACTGCTGGGTGAGGCCTCCCCAATGTTATATATATATATATCTCCTCATCTTCAGCCCGTGTCTCCCACTGCTGGGTGAGGCCTCCCCAATGTTATATATATATCCTCATCTTCAGCCCGTGTCTCCCCACTGCTAGGTGAGGCCTCCCCAATGTTATATATATATATATATCCTCATCTTCAGCCCGTGTCTCCCCACTGCTGGGTGAGGCCTCCCCAATGTTATATATATATATATATATATCTCCTCATCTTCAGCCGTGTCTCCCCACTGCTGGGTGAGGCCTCCCCAATGTTATATATATATCCTCATCTTCAGCCCGTGTATCCCACTGCTGGGTGAGGCCTCCCCAATGTTATATATATATATCCTCATCTTCAGCCCGTGTCTCCCCACTGCTGGGTGAGGCCTCCCCAATGTTATATATATATATATCCTCATCTTCAGCCCGTGTCTCCCACTGCTGGGTGAGGCCTCCCCAATGTTATATATATATATCCTCATCTTCAGCCCGTGTCTCCCCACTGCTGGGTGAGACCTCCCCAATGTTATATATATATATATATATATATCCTCATCTTCAGCCCGTGTCTCCCCACTGCTGGGTGAGGCCTCCCCAATGTTATATATATATATCCTCATCTTCAGCCCGTGTCTCCCCACTGCTGGGTGAGGCCTCCCCAATGTTATATATACATATATATATATATATATATCCTCATCTTCAGCCCGTGTCTCCCACTGCTGGGTGAGGCCTCCCCAATGTTATATATATATATCCTCATCTTCAGCCCGTGTCTCCCCACTGCTGGGTGAGGCCTCCCCAATGTTATATATATATATATATATCCTCATCTTCAGCCCGTGTCACCACCCACTGCTGGGTGAGGCCTCCCCAATGTTATATATATATATATCCTCATCTTCAGTCCGTGTCTCCCCACTGCTGGGTGAGGCCTCCCCAATGATATGTATATATATCCTCATCTTCAGCCTGTGTCTCCCACTGCTGGGTGAGGCCTCCCCAATGTTATATATATATCCTCATCTTCAGCCCGTGTCTCCCCACTGCTGGGTGAGGCCTCCCCAATGTTATATATATATATATATCCTCATCTTCAGCCCGTGTCTCCCCACTGCTGGGTGAGGCCTCCCCAATGTTATATATATATATATATATCCTCATCTTCAGCCCGTGTCTCCCCACTGCTGGGTGAGGCCTCCCCAATGTTATATATATATATATATCCTCATCTTCAGCCCGTGTCTCCCCACTGCTGGGTGAGGCCTCCCCAATGTTATATATATATATATCCTCATCTTCAGCCCGTGTCTCCCCACTGCTGGGTGAGGCCTCCCCAATGTTATATATATATATATCCTCATCTTCAGCCCGTGTCTCCCCACTGCTGGGTGAGGCCTCCCCAATGTTATATATATATATATATCCTCATCTTCAGCCCGTGTCTCCCACTGCTGGGTGAGGCCTCCCCAATGTTATATATATATATATCCTCATCTTCAGCCCGTGTCTCCCCACTGCTGGGTGAGGCCTCCCCAATGTTATATATACATATATATATATATATATATCCTCATCTTCAGCCCGTGTCTCCCACTGCTGGGTGAGGCCTCCCCAATGTTATATATATATATATATCCTCATCTTCAGCCCGTGTCTCCCCACTGCTGGGTGAGGCCTCCCCAATGTTATATATATATATATATATATATCCTCATCTTCAGCCCGTGTCTCCCCACTGCTGGGTGAGGCCTCCCCAATGTTATATATATATATATCCTCATCTTCAGCCCGTGTCTCCCCACTGCTGGGTGAGGCCTCCCCAATGTTATATATACATATATATATATATATCCTCATCTTCAGCCCGTGTCTCCCCACTGCTGGGTGAGGCCTCCCCAATGTTATATATATATATATATATATATCCTCATCTTCAGCCCGTGTCTCCCCACTGCTGGGTGAGGCCTCCCCAATGTTATATATATATTCTCATCTTCAGCCCGTGTCTCCCACTGCTGGGTGAGGCCTCCCCAATGTTATATATATATATATATCCTCATCTTCAGCCCGTGTCTCCCCACTGCTGGGTGAGGCCTCCCCAATGTTATATATATATATATATATATCCTCATCTTCAGCCCGTGTCTCCCCACTGCTGGGTGAGGCCTCCCCAATGTTATATATATATATCCTCATCTTCAGCCCGTGTCTCCCCACTGCTGGGTGAGGCCTCCCCAATGTTATATATATATATATATATATATATCTCCTCATCTTCAGCCCGTGTCTCCCCACTGCTGGGTGAGGCCTCCCCAATGTTATATATATATATATATATCCTCATCTTCAGCCCGTGTCTCCCCACTGCTGGGTGAGGCCTCCCCAATGTTATATATATATATATCTCCTCATCTTCAGCCCGTGTCTCCCACTGCTGGGTGAGGCCTCCCCAATGTTATATATATATCCTCATCTTCAGCCCGTGTCTCCCCACTGCTAGGTGAGGCCTCCCCAATGTTATATATATATATATATATATCCTCATCTTCAGCCCGTGTCTCCCACTGCTGGGTGAGGCCTCCCCAATGTTATATATATATATCCTCATCTTCAGCCCGTGTCTCCCCACTGCTGGGTGAGGCCTCCCCAATGTTATATATATATATCCTCATCTTACAGCCCGTGTCTCCCACTGCTGGGTGAGGCCTCCCCAATGTTATATATATATATCCTCATCTTCAGCCCGTGTCTCCCCACTGCTGGGTGAGGCCTCCCCAATGATATATATATATCCTCATCTTCAGCCCGTGTCTCCCACTGCTGGGTGAGGCCTCCCCAATGTTATATATATATCCTCATCTTCAGCCCGTGTCTCCCCACTGCTGGGTGAGGCCTCCCCAATGTTATATATATATATCCTCATCTTCAGCCCGTGTCTCCCCACTGCTGGGTGAGGCCTCCCCAATGTTATATATATATATATCTCCTCATCTTCAGCCCGTGTCTCCCACTGCTGGGTGAGGCCTCCCCAATGTTATATATATATATCTCCTCATCTTCAGCCCGTGTCTCCCCACTGCTGGGTGAGGCCTCCCCAATGTTATATATATATATATATCCTCATCTTCAGCCCGTGTCTCCCCACTGCTGGGTGAGGCCTCCCCAATGTTATATATATATATCCTCATCTTCAGCCCGTGTCTCCCCACTGCTGGGTGAGGCCTCCCCAATGTTATATATATATCCTCATCTTCAGCCCGTGTCTCCCCATTGCTAGGTGAGGCCTCCCCAATGTTATATATATATATATATATATATATATCCTCATCTTCAGCCCGTGTCTCCCACTGCTGGGTGAGGCCTCCCCAATGTTATATATATATATATCCTCATCTTCAGCCCGTGTCTCCCACTGCTGGGTGAGGCCTCCCCAATGTTATATATATATATATCCTCATCTTCAGCCCGTGTCTCCCACTGCTGGGTGAGGCCTCCCCAATGTTATATATATATATCCTCATCTTCAGCCCGTGTCTCCCCACTGCTGGGTGAGGCCTCCCCAATGTTATATATATATATCCTCATCTTCAGCCCGTGTCTCCCACTGCTGGGTGAGGCCTCCCCAATGTTATATATATATATATCCTCATCTTCAGCCCGTGTCTCCCACTGCTGGGTGAGGCCTCCCCAATGTTATATATATATATCCTCATCTTCAGCCCGTGTCTCCCCACTGCTGGGTGAGGCCTCCCCAATGTTATATATATATATCCTCATCTTCAGCCCGTGTCTCCCACTGCTGGGTGAGGCCTCCCCAATGTTATATATATATATCCTCATCTTCAGCCCGTGTCTCCCACTGCTGGGTGAGGCCTCCCCAATGTTATATATATATATCCTCATCTTCAGCCCGTGTCTCCCCACTGCTGGGTGAGGCCTCCCCAATGTTATATATATATATCCTCATCTTCAGCCCGTGTCTCCCCACTGCTGGGTGAGGCCTCCCCAATGTTATATATATATATCCTCATCTTCAGCCCGTGTCTCCCACTGCTGGGTGAGGCCTCCCCAATGTTATATATATATATATCTCCTCATCTTCAGCCCGTGTCTCCCACTGCTGGGTGAGGCCTCCCCAATGTTATATATATATATATCTCCTCATCTTCAGCCCGTGTCTCCCACTGCTGGGTGAGGCCTCCCCAATGTTATATATATATATATATATATATATCCTCATCTTCAGCCCGTGTCTCCCCACTGCTGGGTGAGGCCTCCCCAATGTTATATATATATCCTCATCTTCAGCCCGTGTCTCCCACTGCTGGGTGAGGCCTCCCCAATGTTATATATATATATATCCTCATCTTCAGCCCGTGCCTCCCACTGCTGGGTGAGGCCTCGCCAATGTTATATATATATATCCTCATCTTCAGCCCGTGTCTCCCACTGTTGGGTGAGGCCTCCCCAATGTTATATATATATATATATATATATCCTCATCTTCAGCCCGTGTCTCCCCACTGCTGGGTGAAGCCTCCCCAATGTTATATATATATCCTCATCTTCAGCCCGTGTCTCCCACTGCTGGGTGAGGCCTCCCCAATGTTATATATATATATATATCCTCATCTTCAGCCAGTGCCTCCCACTGCTGGGTGAGGCCTCCCCAATGTTATATATATATATATATCCTCATCTTCAGCCCGTGTCTCCCCACTGCTGGGTGAGGCCTCCCCAATGTTATATATATATATCTCCTCATCTTCAGCCCGTGTCTCCCCACTGCTGGGTGAGGCCTCCCCAATGTTCTATATATATATATCCTCATCTTCAGCCCGTGTCTCCCCACTGCTGGGTGAGGCCTCCCCAATGTTCTATATATATATATCCTCATCTTCAGCCCGTGTCTCCCCACTGCTGGGTGAGGCCTCCCCAATGTTATATATATATATCCTCATCTTCAGCCCGTGTCTCCCCACTGCTGGGTGAGGCCTCCCCAATGTTATATATATATATCCTCATCTTCAGCCCGTGTCTCCCCACTGCTGGGTGAGGCCTCCCGGATGATCTCCCAGGTCCTGTAGTTACAGCCGCTCTTCTCCATGTCGCTCTGATCTCATCCTCGCATCTTACTTTTGGTCGTCGTGTTGGTCTTTTAATTTCACTGTCTCTCCCGTTGTCCTTCTCTGTGCCACTGTCTCTCTCTCAGTCTCTTTCTCTCTGTTTCTATCTTTCTGTCCCCCCCCGTCTCTCTCTCTCTGTTTCTATCTTTCTGTCCCCCCGTCTCTCTCTCTCTGTTTCTATCTTTCTGTCCCCCCCGTCTCTCTCTCTCTGTTTCTATCTTTCTGTCCCCCCGTCTCTCTCTCTCAGCTTCTATCTTTCTGTCCCCCCCTGTCTCTTTCTCTCTCTGTTTCTATCTTTCTGTCCCCCCCTGTCTCTTTCTCTCTGTTTCTATCTTTCTGTCCCCCCGTCTCTCTCTCTCTGTTTCTATCTTTCTGTCCCCCCGTCTCTTTCTCTCTGTTTCTATCTTTCTGTCCCCCCCGTCTCTCTCTCTCTGTTTCTATCTTTCTGTCCCCCCCTGTCTCTCTCTCTGTTTCTATCTTTCTGTCCCCCCCCCGTCTCTCTCTCTCAGTTTCTATATTTCTGTTCCCCCCCCGTCTCTCTCTCTCAGTTTCTATCTTTCTGTCCCCCCGTCTCTTTCTCTCTCTGTTTCTATCTTTCTGTCCCCCCCGTCTCTCTCTCTGTTTCTATCTTTCTGTCCCCCCCGTCTCTCTCTCTCTGTTTCTATCTTTCTGTCCCCCCCCGTCTCTCTCTCTCTGTTTCTATCTTTCTGTCCCCCCCCGTCTCTCTCTCTCAGTTTCTATCTTTCTGTCCCCCCCTGTCTCTTTCTCTCTCTGTTTCTATCTTTCTGTCCCCCCCTGTCTCTTTCTCTCTCTGTTTCTATCTTTCTGTCCCCCCCCGTCTCTCTCTCTCTGTTTCTATCTTTCTGTCCCCCCCGTCTCTCTCTCTCTGTTTCTATCTTTCTGTCCCCCCCGTCTCTCTCTCTCTGTTTCTATCTTTCTGTCCCCCCCGTCTCTCTCTCTCTGTTTCTATCTTTCTGTCCCCCCGTCTCTCTCTCTCAGTTTCTATCTTTCTGTCCCCCCCTGTCTCTTTCTCTCTCTGTTTCTATCTTTCTGTCCCCCCGTCTCTTTCTCTCTGTTTCTATCTTTCTGTCCCCCCCGTCTCTCTCTCTCTCTGTTTCTATCTTTCTGTCCCCCCCGTCTCTCTCTCAGTTTCTATCTTTCTGTCCCCCCGTCTCTTTCTCTCTCTGTTTCTATCTTTCTGTCCCCCCGTCTCTTTCTCTCTGTTTCTATCTTTCTGTCCCCCCCGTCTCTCTCTCTCTGTTTCTATCTTTCTGTCCCCCCGTCTCTCTCTCAGTTTCTATCTTTCTGTCCCCCCGTCTCTTTCTCTCTCTGTTTCTATCTTTCTGTCCCCCCCGTCTCTCTCTCTCTGTTTCTATCTTTCTGTCCCCCCCGTCTCTCTCTCTCTGTTTCTATCTTTCTGTCCCCCCCGTCTCTCTCTCTCTGTTTCTATCTTTCTGTCCCCCCCCGTCTCTCTCTCTCTGTTTCTATCTTTCTGTCCCCCCGTCTCTCTCTCTGTTTCTATCTTTCTGTCCCCCCCGTCTCTCTCTCTCAGTTTCTATCTTTCTGTCCCCCCCTGTCTCTTTCTCTCTCTGTTTCTATCTTTCTGTCCCCCCCGTCTCTCTCTCTCAGTTTCTATCTTTCTGTCCCCCCCTGTCTCTTTCTCTCTCTGTTTCTATCTTTCTGTCCCCCCCGTCTCTCTCTCTGTTTCTATCTTTCTGTCCCCCCCGTCTTTCTCTCTCTGTTTCTATCTTTCTGTCCCCCCCGTCTCTCTCTCTCTGTTTCTATCTTTCTGTCCCCCCCCGTCTCTCTCTCTCAGTTTCTATCTTTCTGTCCCCCCCTGTCTCTCTCTGTTTCTATCTTTCTGTCCCCCCCTGTCTCTCTCTGTTTCTATCTTTCTGTCCCCCCCGTCTCTCTCTCTCTGTTTCTATCTTTCATCCCCCCCCCGTCTCTCTCTCTCAGTTTCTATCTTTCTGTCCCCCCCCCCGTCTCTCTCTCTCTGTTTCTATCTTTCTGTCCCCCCCTGTCTCTCTCTGTTTCTATCTTTCTGTCCCCCCCTGTCTCTCTCTGTTTCTATCTTTCTGTCCCCCCTGCCTCTTTCTCTCTCTGTTTCTATCTTTCTGTCCCCCCCTGCCTCTTTCTCTCTCTCTGATGACATATAGACACACACAAATATACACAAACACACTGGAAGAGTGACAGGTGACAATGAGTCCTTCTTGGGTGCTCTCACCTGGTGCAACGCTGTATTCGGGGTGCCGGCGCTGCGCTCTTTTAGGCGCCTCTTCATTTTCTTCAGGGTGGGCTTCTCTGTGGACCCCTCGCTCTCCGGGGTAAGCGCCCTCTTGCAGGACCAGGGCACAGATTCGAGGAATTTCTGAGCATCATGTGGGGACAGACACATGGCAGTCACTGCGATGTGGGAGAGGGTGTGTGTGTGCGTATATATACACACACACACACACACACGTGACTCTTTAAAACTTAAAGTGATGGGGGCCTGTAAATAATCGGACCTGTGCTAATGAGACGAGTTTATTCTACATCTTGGATAATCCTGGTTATTAAATATATTAACCACAACTAAGCACGTTATTGTGAAGCAAATACACTAGGAAGGTCTGTTGGCAGGACTTACACTGACCCGATTTCCAGCTATGGTAAGGTCCCTTCATTTCACCTGCCCCCGCTCCCCTAGCCGTGCATCGGAGAGGTCATCTTATTTCCCTGTCTCCTTCCATAGGACATCACCTGCCCCCGCACCCCTAGCCGTGCATCGGAGAGGTCATCTTATTTCCCTGCCTCCTTCCATAGGACATCACCTGCCCCCTGCTCCCCTAGCCGTGCATCAGAGAGGTCATCTTATTTCCCAGTCTCCTTCCATTGGACATTATCTGCCCCTGCACCCCTAGCCGTGCATCGGAGAGGTCATCTTATTTCCCTGTCTCCTTCCATAGGACATCACCTGCCCCCTGCTCCCCTAGCCATGCATCAGAGAGGTCATCTTATTTCCCAGTCTCCTTCCATTGGACATTATCTGCCCCTGCTCCTGTAGCCGTGCATCAGAGAGGTCATCTTATTTCCCTGTCTCCTTCCATAGGACATCACCTGCCCCCGCTCCCCTAGCCGTGCATCAGAGAGGTCATCTTATTTCCCAGTCTCCTTCCATTGGACATTATCTGCCCCTGCTCCCCTAGCCGTGCATCGGAGAGGTCATCTTATTTCCCTGTCTCCTTCCATAGGACATCACCTGCCCCCTGCTCCCCTAGCCGTGCATCAGAGAGGTCATCTTATTTCCTAGTCTCCTTCCATTGGACATTATCTGCCCCTGCTCCTGTAGCCGTGCATCAGAGAGGTCATCTTATTTCCCTGTCTCCTTCCATAGGACATCACCTGCCCCCGCTCCCCTAGCTGTGCATCAGAGAGGTCATCTTATTTCCCAGTCTCCTTCCATTGGACATTATCTGCCCCTGCTCCCCTAGCCGTGCATCGGAGAGGTCATCTTATTTCCCTGTCTCCTTCCATAGGACATCACCTGCCCCCTGCTCCCCTAGCCGTGCATCAGAGAGGTCATCTTATTTCCCAGTCTCCTTCCATTGGACATTATCTGCCCCTGCTCCCGTAGCCGTGCATCAGAGAGGTCATCTTATTTCCCTGTCTCCTTCCATAGGACATCACCTGCCCCCGCTCCCCTAGCCGTGCATCAGAGAGGTCATCTTATTTCCCAGCCTCCTTCCATTGGACATTATCTGCCCCTGCTCCCCTAGCCGTGCATCAGAGAGGTCATCTTATTTCCCAGCCTCCTTCCATAGGACATCACCTGCCCCTGCTCCTGTAGCCGTGCATCGGAGAGGTCATCTTATTTCCCTGTCTCCTTCCATCGGACATCACCTGCCCCTGCTCCCCTAGCCGTGCATCAGAGAGGTCATCTTATTTCCCAGCCTCCTTCCATAGGACATCACCTGCCCCTGCTCCCCTAGCCGTGCATCAGAGAGGTCATCTTATTTCCCAGCCTCCTTCCATAGGACATCACCTGCCCCCTGCCCCCCTAGCCATGCATCAGAGAGGTCAGTTTATTTCCCTGTCTCCTTTCATCGGACATCACCTGCCCCTGCTCCCCTAGCCGTGCATCGGAGAGGTCATCTTATTTCCCAGCCTCCATCCATCGAACATTATCTGCCCCTGCTCCCCTAGCCGTGCATCGGAGAGGTCATCTTATTTCCCAGCCTCCATCCATCGAACATTATCTGCCCCTGCTCCCCTAGCCGTGCATCAGAGAGGTCATCTTATTTCCCAGCCCCCTTCCATTGGACATCACCTGCCCCTGCTCCCCTAGCCGTGCATCGGAGAGGTCATCTTATTTCCCAGCCTCCATCCATCGAACATTATCTGCCCCTGCTCCCCTAGCCGTGCATCAGAGAGGTCATCTTATTTCCCTGTCTCCTTCCATTGGACATTATCTGCCCCTGCTCCACTAGCCGTGCATCAGAGAGGTCATCTTATTTCCCTGTCTCCTTCCATTGGACATTATCTGCCCCTGCTCCACTAGCCGTGCATCAGAGAGGTCATCAAATGTTAGGAAGTGTCTGCAGCAAAGATGCTACAGGGACACAAGAAGATGCTGGTGTGATTCAGTCCCGGTGCACGCCCTACGGTACAACCACGCAAACCGTGCGTTACTGTAAGTGCTACAAACGGCGGCGCATAAAACTCAGGGCAGAAGAACCGAATTCGGACTGCGATGGACAATACACATTCAGTCCTGTTACCATACCCACGGGTCACTATCCAGTTTCCTCACAATGAAAATAGCCGCTTTAAAGATGCAGTCTTTAGCCAGACTCAGAGGGAACGGTGTCGGTTAGCACGCTGCTAAACATGCCACCATGGTGTCCCACGCGTGTTTGCAAGGGGAAGAGGCACAAGACTACAGGCTTGCAAACAGCAAAAAGGAGAACGGCAAAAAGACGGGTACTGGAATTTAGGGATCCTAAACCTGCCGCAAATGACCCCTCTACGGATAAGGGGGTGGTACGTTTTGTGGGTAAGTCCGTGTGGGTAAGTCCGTGTGGGATAAGGAAGCTGTAGGCCACAAGACGATAAGACTACCGACTACCAAAAGGGATGCCACGGGGGGTCAATCCGAGTGCGTAAAAACTCCCTCCCAGGTGGAACCACCCGCGACCACGGATACTGAACCCGATGCATGTGGTCTCCGTGGTCTCAGGGAAGAAAAGATTGCTCGACACATGGAGAAACTCGTGGCCAAGCGGCTAAAAGAAAGACTCGTTAAAATGGAAAGAGGAGCTGGAGCAAAGAGTCCTCCACAGAGACACACACACACATATATATATATATATGTAACATACCCAGACTCCACAAAATGGGATACCAGCCCAACAGAAATACTGCATCTGGAATTCTGCAAACACCTTCTCCAAGTACAAAGGAGTACATGAAACAATGCATGCCGGGCTGAGCTGGGCCGCTTTCCTCTACTGCTCACGGTACAGAAGAGAGCACTGACATTCTGGGCTCACCTAAACCAGAGCCACCCACAGTCTTACTGCTACAGAGCAATGCAAAATCAGGACCTCCCCACTAAACCCTGTGCCATCAAACAACTTGTCCTCTCACTCCAAGGACAAAACCCCACACAGATTAACAACCTGCCGAAAAAAGAAATCAACTCAATCGTCAACGAAATGAAGAAGCGGTATGTGACAATGTGGGAAAATGACATCCAACGCTCAAAGAAGCTGGAGACCTACCACAGCCTACAGAGAGAATACACTCTGGCACCCTACCTACTGAAGGTAAAAGACCCAAAACAGAGACAGACCCTGAGCCAGTACAGAATAAGTGCCCACAGCCTAGAAATAGAAACAGGCAGACACAGACACAACTGGAAGCCCCGGGAGATGAGACTATGCCAAAGATGTAAGCTAGATGAGGTAGAAGATGAAACTCACTTCCTGTTGCGTTGCACACAATACTCTGAAGTGAGGAGTGCCCACCTAGAGAAACTCACTGCTGTTATCCAGAACTTTAATAATACAGAAGAGAACCAAAAAATAGCGATCCTCCTGGGAGAAGATGAAACCACAGCAGAACTGGCTGCACACTGTCAGCACCTGCCACAAGCTGAGAGACGTCCACTAACCCCCACACCCCTGTGTGAAACTGTTACCCATATACCCTGCAATCATTATACCCTATCCCTAGTATTCGTGTAATTATTGTCCCCCACCCCTATATATATATATATATATATATATATATATATATATAGGGGGTGGGGGACAATAATTACACGAATACTAGGGATAGGGTATAATGATTGCAGGGTATATGGGTAACAGTATATATATATATATATACATATACACAAAGGGAAGAGGAGCTGGAGCAAAGTGTCCTCCACACAGGTGAAGAAGCTAACCACGGAAAGACTGTCCTGGGGAAGAGTCCTCGCCGAGCGACTAAAGAGCGCTGAATACAGATTATATATATATATATATATATATATATATAATCAAAAAATTAATAGATGATACCGTTCTGTGGCTAACGAAATGCTTTTATTTGTGCGAGCTTTCGAGATACACTGATCTCTTCTTCCGGCGATGTTACAATGAATGAAGCAAGGATAACTTAAAAACAGTGTCTCTTGGAATGTTATCTGTGCTTGTCCTTCCCCCGGTGTGGATGTGTTTTATGGCTAGAGTCCACACCGGGGGAAGGACAAGCACAGATAACATTCCAAGAGACACTATTTTTAAGTTATCCTTGCTTCATTCATTTAAACAACAAAACAGGTAGCGCTAACCGCAATGTGTGTGGTGTAGTAACTATTACCTTATATATTAATTAAAACTATACATAAGGGGCTGCCTAGGACACAAAGCCTGACCCCCTGGTCAGGAAAACAGTATGGACAGGGAATAGTTCCGTGGGCGCCTATAAAATTTTACCACTATAAAGGATATACGAAAACCAAGCCTGTTGGTTGTGAAGATTGTTGATCCTCACGGTGGGCTTGAAAACAAAGAGAAAGCACAACACATAGCGTAATACTGTTGAAACATTAAACAAACAACATATAGGACAAGCACAGATAACATTCCAAGAGACACTATTTTTAAGTTATCCTTGCTTCATTCATTGTAACATCGCCGGAAGAAGAGATCAGTGTATCTCGAAAGCTCGCACAAATAAAAGCATTTCGTTAGCCACAGAACGGTATCATCTATTTATTTTTTGATTATTGAAGCCTCGGCTAACACGGTACTGATACCTCTACATGTATATATATATATATATATATGTATATGTATATATATATATATATATATATATATATATATATATATATATATATATATATATATATATATATGCAAATATAGCTGTATGCTCATCTGCATGTCTTAGGCAGGTCTGCAACCCCGCCTTTCCCCATTATCACCCAGCATACAGCACTTCCACTGCAGCAAGGGATTCTGGGAAATGACATGCAAATGAGCACACAGTGTCACTTTTTGCCTCAATAACCATTTTTAACATGGTTCCCTATAGGCTTAAGCTTGCTGCATGGTCACAGCTTTGAGCACAGCCAGGGTTAAGGTGCATACCCAGAAAACCACCCACAGACAGCTGTTTCGACCTTGATGGGTCTCATCAGTGTGGGGTTGATTTTACTGGGAAAGCAAGTGAGGCTATGGGATAGGCTAAACCATAATACTGAGTTAAGTTATGGTGAGTAAAAAGAGTGACAAAAACCCTCCACAGGAAAACAAATATGCAAATATAGCTGTATGCTCATCTGCATGTCTTAGGCAGGTCTGCAACCCCGCCTTTCCCCATTATCACCCAGCATACAGCACTTCTATATATATATATATACACACACACACACACACACACACACATATATATGTATATACATATACACACACACACACACATATTTATATATATATATATATATACACACACACACACACACACACATAATATATATATACACACACACATATATATATACATATACACACACATTATATATATATATATATATATATATATATATATATATATATATATATATATATATATATATATATATATATATATATATATAGTGGTTGACAAATCACCAAAAAAATCTACTCGCCACCTAGTACCAAACGTGTGCTGCTTGGGCCAATAGGAGCTCGCCATGATGTTAAATCCACTCGCCCGGGGCGAGCAAATGTATAGGTTTGTCGAACACTGTATATATATATACACACATATACACAAAGGAAAGAGGTACTGCTAATACATATACATAACACAAAGGAGAGAGAGATATGCAGTTAGATACGTACTTTGAGAGATTGATCTATACGCAGAGGCTCATAATGGCATCACACAATAAAGATGGCTGCCTCCCTCCCTCTCACCTTCCCTCCTCTTCTCGTCTTTGGATTTGGCGTCTCTCTCTGTTTCCCCTCTACAGTTCTCGAGGTGTCTTCTCCTGTCCTCTCCAGTGATTTCCGCGGCCTCCCTCGTGGTCTCTTCTGGGGGGGGCAAGAGGAGGTGACCAGTATCTAACGGGGGCAGAATCCAAGATGGAGCTCATTACATCCACCCCAGTGATGTCATTGAAGCAAAATGACACTGTGTGTATATTTGACATTACTTGATCTCACTTTCTCCCCCTCTCATCATCTGCTCCCCTCTCACCTTCCTGCCCCCGTCTCTCCCCCTCTCATCATCTTCTCCCCTCACCTTTCCGCGCCCGCGTCTCTCCCTCTCTCACCTTCCTGCCTCCGTCTCTCCTCCTCTCATCATCTGCTCCCCCCTCACCTTCCTGCCTCCGTCTCTCCCCCTCTCACCTTCCTGCCTCCGTCTCTCCCCCTCTCACCTTCCTGCCTCCGTCTCTCCCCCTCTCATCATCTGCTCCCCTCTCACCTTCCTGCCTCCGTCTCTCCCCCTCTCACCTTCCTGCCTCCGTCACTCCCCCTCTCATCATCTGCTCCCCTCTCCCCTTCCTGCCTCCGTCTCTCCCCCTCTCATCATCTGCTCCCCCTCACCTTCCTGCGCTCACGTCTCTCCCCCTCTCACCTTCCTGCCCCTGTCTCTCCCCCTCTCACCTTCCTGCCCCTGTCTCTCCCCCTCTCACCTTCCTGCCCCTGTCTCTCCCCCTCTCACCTTCCTGCCCCTGTCTCTCCCTCTGTAAGAGGGGTTAAGTCTGCACTCCACAAAAAAGAAAAAGATGCATACAATTTACCGGTGCTGCTGGTTCAAGGAAGTACCTGCCATAAACTCCAAAGTACACTGAGGAAAAGAAGGGATCCAGCGCTCCACGGATTTCTGAATAAGAAAGATTTATTGTGCCACACAACGTTTCGACCTTATGGTCTTTATCACCTAGTCACTTGATAAAGACCATAAGGTCGAAACGTTGTGTGGCACAATAAATCTTTCTTATTCAGAAATCCGTGGAGCGCTGGATCCCTTCTTTTCCCCTGTCTCTCCCCCTCTCATCATCTGCTCCCCTCTCACCTTCCTGCCCCCGTCTCTCCCCCTCTCATCATCTGCTCCCCTCTCACCTTCCTGCCCCCGTCTCGCCCACTCTCGCCGGCTCTCACAGTCTCTCCCCCTCTCACCGTCTCTCCCTCTCTTACCGTCTCTCCCCCTCTCGCTCCCTCTCCCAGTCTCGCTCCCTCTCCCAGTCTCACCCCCTCTCGCTCCGTCTCTCCCCCTCTCGCTGGTTCTCACAGTCTCTCCCCCCCTCTCACCGTCTCTCCCCCTCTCCCAGTCTCTCCCCCTCTCTCCCCCTCTCCCACTCTCTCCCCCTCTCACCGTTTCTTCCTCTCTCTCCCACTTCGGAATCCCATCAAAACCAAGCCACTCAACATTTCGGGGTCTCCCTCTCCTCCTCTTCTGCTTGGGTGGATCTGTGACCTGCAGTGAAAGAACAGAGAGGCTGCAGCATGCAGGGATTGTCTCTCATCCCTCCCCATCTCTCCCTCCCCCGCGTCTTTCTCCCCCGTGCATCTCTCCCTCCCCCGCGTCTTTCTCCCCCGTGCATCTCTCCCTCCCCCGTGCGTCTCTCCCTCCCCCGTGTCTCTCCCTCCCCCGTGCGTCTCTCCCTCCCCCGTGCGTCTTTCCCTCCCCCGTGCGTCTCTCCCTCCCCCGTGCGTCTCTCCCTCCCCGTGACTCTCCCCCTCACCTTCTCAGTCCCTTTCTTCTTGGTGCTCCCGGGAGGCCTGCCTCTCCCCCTCTTCTGCACCACCTCCCCGCCACTCTGCTTCCTGCTGGGAGACGTCTCCTCCCTCCCCCATGCGTCTCTCCCTCCCCCTCACCTTCTCAGTCCCTCTCTTCTTGGTGCTCCCGGGAGGCCTGCCTCTCCCCCTCTTCTGCACCACCTCCCCTCCACTCTGCTTCCTGCTGGGAGACGTCTCCTCCCTCCCCCGTCTCTCCTTCCCCCGTGACTCTCCCCCTCACCTTCTCAGTCCCTTTCTTCTTGGTGCTCCCGGGAGGCCTGCCTCTCCCCCTCTTCTGCACCACCTCCCCGCCACTCTGCTTCCTGCTGGGAGACGTCTCCTCCCTCCCCCGTGCGTCTCTCCCTCCCCCGTGCGTCTCCCCCCCCCGTGCGTCTCCCCCCCCCGTGCGTCTCTCCCTCCCCCGTGCGTCTCTCCCTCCCCCGTGCGTCTCTCCCTCCCCGTGACTCTCCCCCTCACCTTCTCAGTCCCTTTCTTCTTGGTGCTCCCGGGAGGCCTGCCTCTCCCCCTCTTCTGCACCACCTCCCCGCCACTCTGCTTCCTGCTGGGAGACGTCTCCTCCCTCCCCCGTCTCTCCCTCCCCCGTGCGTCTCTCCCTCCCCCGTGCGTCTCTCCCCCCCCCCGTGCATCTCTCCCTCCCCCGTGCGTCTCTCCCTCCCCCGTGCGTCTCTCCCTCCCCGTGACTCTCCCCCTCACCTTCTCAGTCCCTTTCTTCTTGGTGCTCCCGGGAGGCCTGCCTCTCCCCCTCTTCTGCACCACCTCCCCGCCACTCTGCTTCCTGCTGGGAGACGTCTCCTCCCTCCCCCGTGCGTCTCTCCCTCCCCCGTGCGTCTCCCCCCCCCGTGCGTCTCCCCCCCCCGTGCGTCTCCCCCCCCCGTGCGTCTCTCCCTCCCCCGTGCGTCTCTCCCTCCCCCGTGCGTCTCTCCCTCCCCGTGACTCTCCCCCTCACCTTCTCAGTCCCTTTCTTCTTGGTGCTCCCGGGAGGCCTGCCTCTCCCCCTCTTCTGCACCACCTCCCCGCCACTCTGCTTCCTGCTGGGAGACGTCTCTTCCATCTTCACGATCCTCACAATGGGCCGCATCGCGTTCCCCGCTCGCTTCTGGCTCATGGCGTCTTATGTCCGTGATGTCACGCGGTGACTGCCCCTGCGAGCATCGACAGAGGGAACACGTTACATATTAGTTGTTACAACTAGGTAAAAAACATATCTGCCTTGTCTGCCTGCGAGCAACCCTGTGCTATGTGTATATACACACATTATCACACACACGCAGTGTATATATACACACATTATCACACACACAGTGTGTATATATACACATTATCACACACACAGTGTGTATATACACACATTATCACACACACACAGTGTATATATACACACATTATCACACACACAGTGTATATATACACACATTATCACACACACAGTGTATATATACACACATTATCACACACACAGTGTATATATACACACATTATCACACACACAGTGTATATATACACACATTATCACACACACGCAGTGTATATACACACATTATCACACACACAGTGTGTATATACACACATTATCACACACACAGTGTGTATATACACACATTATCACACACACAGTGTATATATACACACATTATCACACACACAGTGTATATATACACACATTATCACACACAGTGTATATATACACACATTATCACACACAGTGTGTATATACACACATTATCACACACACAGTGTATATATACACACATTATCACACACACAGTGTATATATACACACATTATCACACACACAGTGTATATATACACACATTATCACACACACAGTGTATATATACACACATTATCACACACGCAGTGTATATATACACACATTATCACACACACGCAGTGTATATATACACACATTATCACACACACGCAGTGTATATATACACACATTATCACACACACAGTGTATATATACACACATTATCACACACACGCAGTGCATATATACACACATTATCACACACACACAGTGTATATATACACACATTATCACACACACACAGTGTATATATACACACATTATCACACACGCAGTGTATATATACACACATTATCACACACACGCAGTGCATATATACACATATACGCAGTGTATAAAAAACATATCTGCCTTGTCTGCCTGCGAGCAATCCTGTGCTATGTGTATATACACACATTATCACACACACGCAATGTATATATACACACATTATCACACACACAGTGTGTATATACACACATTATCACACACACACAGTGTATATATACACACATTATCACACACACAGTGTATATATACACACATTATCACACACACGCAGTGTATATATACACACATTATCACACAGTGTGTATATACACACATTATCACACACACAGTGTATATATAAACACATTATCACACACACAGTGTATATATACACACATTATCACACACGCAGTGTATATATACACACATTATCACACACACGCAGTGCATATATACACATATACGCAGTGTATAAAAAACATATCTGCCTTGTCTGCCTGCGAGCAATCCTGTGCTATGTGTATATACACACATTATCACACACACGCAGTGTATATATACACACATTATCACACACACAGTGTGTATATACACACATTATCACACACACACAGTGTATATATACACACATTATCAAACACACGCAGTGTATATATACACACATTATCACACACACGCAGTGTATATATACACACATTATCACACACACAGTGTATATATACACACATTATCACACACGCAGTGTATATATACACACATTATCACACACACGCAGTGTATATATACACATATACGCAGTGTATAAAAAACATATCTGCCTTGTCTGCCTGCGAGCAATCCTGTGCTATGTGTATATACACACATTATCACACACACGCAGTGTATATATACACACATTATCACACACACAGTGTGTATATACACACATTATCACACACACACAGTGTATATATACACACATTATCACACACACAGTGTATATATACACACATTATCACACACGCAGTGTATATATACACACATTATCACACACACGCAGTGTATATATACACATATACGCAGTGTATAAAAAACATATCTGCCTTGTCTGCCTGCGAGCAATCCTGTGCTGTGTGTATTTTTAGTTGTAGTCTCTAGTCTTAATTAAAGTAACTTACACTAACACTTAGGCATGGCAAGGCCCGGTTGAAAAACCCATCTGTGTTAATATGCCGCACATGTGCTAATTAAGGTGGGTGGGCTGAAATAAATTCTGTCAGGTGACTTATTAGGTCTTTATAAGAGCAGCCAGAGCAGGGAAAGCAGGCCAAGCTTCAAAGCGGCCCGGTTCTAAGCGGCCCGGTTCTAAGCGGCCCAGTTCTAAGCGGCCCAGTTCTAAGCGGCACGGTCGAGTTTAACAGCGAGTTCACTAGGAGGGAAACAAGGGGGCTACAGAACACCTCGGGCCTCAATCCTGGCTGTGACTGCGCTGGAAAGGTGGACATGTTCTATCCTAGACCCACATCTCAGCGCTAAGCTACGGCTGCCATGCTGCTGCTACTATTTATATTCGCTCCGACCTCGCTTCTTTTCTAAATACACATTTCTTTCTACCAGCCCCATGTCTCCAACTCTATTCATATATCTCCATCTTCTTTACCCCTCAATAAAAAGCACCCACACAAATCCCCTATTCACACCCTCTATCTCCTCCTTCCCACTGCTGGGGATCTCCCCATAGCCTGAAGCCAGACATACACACCTGATCTCACCCACGCCTCCCTGCCACCTCCTCTCACCCACGCCTCCCTGCCATCTCTTCTCACCCACGCCTCCCTGCCATCTCTTCTCACCCACGTCTCCCTGCCATCTCTTCTCACCCACGCCTCCCTGCCATCTCTTCTCACCCATGCCTCCCTGCCATCTCTTCTCACCCACGCCTCCCTGCCATCTCTTCTCACCCACGCCTCCCTGCCATCTCTTCTCACCCACACCTCCCTGCCATCTCTTCTCACCCACGCCTCCCTGCCATTTCTTCTCACCCACGCCTCCCTGCCATCTCTTCTCACCCACGTCTCCCTGCCATCTCTTCTCACTCACGCCTCCCTGCCATCTCTTCTCACCCACGTCTCCCTGCCATCTCTTCTCACCCACGCCTCCCTGCCATCTCTTCTCACCCACGCCTCCCTGCCATCTCTTCTCACCCACGCCTCCCTGCCATCTCTTCTCACCCACGCCTCCCTGCCATCTCTTCTCACCCACACCTCCCTGCCATCTCTTCTCACCCACACCTCCCTGCCATCTCTTCTCACCCACGCCTCCCTGCTCTCACCCACGCCTCCCTGCCTCCCACTCTCACCCACGCCTCCCTGCCACCTGATCTCACCCACGCCTCCCTGCCATCTCTTCTCACCCACGCCTCCCTGCCTCCCACTCTCACCCACGCCTCCCTGCCATCTCTTCTCACCCACGCCTCCCTGCCATCTCTTCTCACCCACGCCTCCCTGCCATCTCTTCTCACCCACGCCTCCCTGCCATATCTTCTCACCCACGCCTCCCTGCCATCTCTTCTCACCCACGCCTCCCTGCCATCTCTTCTCACCCACGCCTCCCTGCCATCTCTTCTCACCCACGCCTCCCTGCCATCTCTTCTCACCCACGCCTCCCTGCCATCTCTTCTCACCCACGCCTCCCTGCCATCTCTTCTCACCCACGCCTCCCTGCCATCTCTTCTCACCCACGCCTCCCTGCCATCTCTTCTCACCCAAGCCTCCCTGCCACCTCTTCTCATCCACGCCTCCCTGCCACCTCCTCTCACCCACGCCTCCCTGCTCTCACCCATGCCTCCCTGCCTCCCACTCTCACCCACGCCTCCCTGCCACCTGATCTCACCCACGCCTCCCTGCCATCTCTTCTCACCCACGCCTCCCTGCCTCCCACTCTCACCCACGCCTCCCTGCCATCTCTTCTCACCCATGCCTCCCTGCCATCTCTTCTCACCCACGCCTCCCTGCCATCTCTTCTCACCCACGCCTCCCTGCCATCTCTTCTCACCCACGCCACCCTGCCATCTCTTCTCACCCACGCCTCCCTGCCATCTCCTCTCACCCACGCCTCCCTGCCATCTCTTCTCACCCACGCCTCCCTGCCATCTCTTCTCACCCACGCCTCCCTGCCATCTCTTCTCACCCACGCCTCCCTGCCATCTCTTCTCACCCACGCCTCAGTACCGTGTTAGCCGAGCTTCAATAACATCGCCGGAAGAAGAGATCAGTGTATCTCGAAAGCTCGCACAAATAAAAGCATTTCGTTAGCCACAGAACGGTATCATCTATTTATTTTTTGATTATTATATATATATATATATATTATACATACATACCCACCTCTATGTAAAAACACACATACAGGCAGTCCTCGGTTATCCGACACAATGCGTTACTCAAAATGGCGTTGTAAAGCGAAACGTCGGAAAGCGAAACACGTTTTCCCAAAGGAACACTGTTTAAATGAAAGGTTCCGTTCCTGAAGGCATTTTTAACACTAAAATACACCAAATATTTTATGCAGGCAATAAGATATGCAGCACACACATAAATTATATAGTGTATATACTGTATTATATATATAATATAACATAATAAATAATATATTATATAGTATAATATAATATTATATAGTATAATATTATATATACGCTCTTACGACGCTTTGCAACATTGTTTATGTGAATGTGTATATATATATATATATATACACACATACACAACGTTGCAAAGCGTCGTAAGAGCGTTGGATAAGCCATTTTGGCGTTGTAAAAATGAATATAGGTATGCATTGCATAGCGTTGGATAAGCCATTCGTTGTAAAGCGAAGCGTTGTAAAACGAGGACTGCCTGTATATATTTATACATACCCACCTCTATGTAAATACACACACACATATATTTATACATACCCACCTCTATGTAAATACACACATATATATTTATATATACCCACCTCTATGTAAATATACACATATATATTTATATACCCACCTCTATGTAAATACACACACATATATATTTATATATACCCACCTCTATGTAAATACACACATATATATTTATATATACCCACCTCTATGTAAATACACACATATATTTATATATACCCACCTCTATGTAAATATACACATATATATTTATATATACCCACCACTATGTAAATACACACATATATATACCCACCTCTATGTAAATATACACATATATATTTATATATACCCACCTCTATGTAAATACACACATATATATTTATATACCCATCTCTATGTAAATATACACATATATATTTATATATACCCACCTCTATGTAAATACACACATATATATTTATATATACCCACCTCTATGTAAATACACACATATATATTTATATATACCCACCTCTATGTAAATACACACACACATATATTTATATATACCCACCTCTATGTAAATACACACATATATATTTATATATACCCACCTCTATGTAAATATACACATATATATTTATATACCCACCTCTATGTAAATACACACACATATATTTATACATACCCACCTCTATGTAAATATACACATATATATTTATATATACCCACCTCTATGTAAATACACACACACACACACATATATATATATATACCCACCTCTATGTAAATATACACATATATATATATTTATATACCCACCTCTATGTAAATACACACACATATATTTATACATACCCACCTCTATGTAAATACACACATATATATTTATATACCCACCTCTATGTAAATACACACATATATATTTATACATACCCACCTCAATGTAAATACACACATATATATTTATAGACCCACCTCTATGTAAATACACACACATATATTTATACATACCCACCTCTATGTAAATACACACATATATATTTACATACCCACCTCTATGTAAATACACACATATATATTTATATACCCACCTCTATGTAAATACACACATATATATTTAAATACCCACCTCTATGTAAATACACACATATATATTTATATATACCCACCTCTATGTAAATACACACATATATATTTATATACCCACCTCTATGTAAATACACACATATATATATTTATACATACCCACCTCTATGTAAATACACACATATATATTTATATATACCCACCTCTATGTAAATACACACATATATATTTATATACCCACCTCTATGTAAATACACACATATATATTCATACATACCCACCTCTATGTTAAATACACACATATATATTTATATACCCACCTCTATGTAAATATACACATATATATTTATATACCCACCTCTATGTAAATACACACACATATACACACATATATATATAGACAGATAGTATACATACATACACACCTCTGTATCACACACAGTTTCCCCTCCTCCTCATTTCCTCACTTCCTCTTCCTGTCCCCTCTCCCCCCTCTCCGAGTATCTCCCCCCCTCTCTCTGTGTCTCTCCCCCCTCTCTGAGTATCTCCCCCCCTCTCTGAGTATCTCCCCCCCCTCTCCCCCTCTCTCTGTGTCTCTCCCCCCCTCTCTGAGTATCTCCCCCCTCTCTGAGTATCTCCCCCCCTCTCCCTGTGTCTCTCCCCCCCTCTCCCTTTCTCTGAGTTTCTCCCCCCCCTCTCCCCCTCTCTCTGTATATCTCCCCCCCTCTCTGAGTATCTCCCCCCCTCTCCCTGTGTCTCTCCCCCCTCTCCCCCTCTCTGAGTTTCTCCCCCCCCCTCTCCCCCTCTCTCTGTGTCTCTCCCCCTCTCTGAGTATCCCCCCCTCTCTGAGTATCTCCCCCTCTCTTTGTGTCTCTCCCCCTCTCTGAGTATCTCTCCCCCCCCCTCTCTCTGTGTCTCTCCCCCCTCTCCCTTTCTCTGAGTTTCTCCCCCCCCTCTCCCTCTCCCCCTCTCTCTGTGTCTCTCCCCCCTCTCTGAGTATCTCTCCCCCTCTCTCTGTGTCTCTCCCCCTCTCTGAGTATCTCCCCCCCCTCTCCCCCCTCTCTCTGTGTCTCTCCCCCTCTCTCAGTGTCCCCCCCCCCTCTCTGAGTGTCTCTCCCTCTCTCTGTGTATCATCCCCCTCTCTCCCTCTCTCTGTGTATCATCCCCCTCTCTCCCTCTCTGTGTCTCATCCCCTCTCCCTCTCTGTGCCTCTCTCCCTCTCTGTGTCTCATCCCTCTCTCCCTCTCTGTGTCTCATCCCCTCTCCCTCTCTGTGTCTCATCCCCTCTCTCCCTCTGTGTCCTCTCCCCCTCTGTGTCTCATCCCCTCTCTCCCTCTCTGTGTCTCATCCCCTCTCTCCCTCTCTGTGTCTCATCCCCTCTCCCTCTCTGTGTCTCATCCCCTCTCTCCCTCTCTGTGTCTCTCCCCCTCTCTGTGTCTCATCCCCCCTCTCCCTCTCTGTGTCTCATCCCCTCTCTCCCTCTCTGTGTCTCATCCCCTCTCCCTCTCTGTGTCTCATCCCCTCTCTCCCTCTCTGTGTCTCTCCCCCTCTCTGTGTCTCATCCCCCCCTCTCCCTCTCTGTGTCTCATCCCCTCTCTCCCTCTCTGTGTCTCATCCCCTCTCTCCCTCTCCGTGTCTCTCCCCCTCTCTGTGTCTCATCCCCTCTCCCTCTCTGTGTCTCATCCCCTCTCTCCCTCTCTGTGTCTCATCCCCTCTCTCCCTCTCTGTGTCTCATCCCCTCTCCCTCTCTGTGTCTCATCCCCTCTCTCCCTCTCTGTGTCTCATCCCCTCTCCCCCTCTCTGTTTCTCATCCCCTCTCTGTGTCTCATCCCCTCTCTCCCTCTCTGTGTCTCATCCCCTCTCTCCCTCTGTTTCTCATCCCCTCTCTCCCTCTCTGTGTCTCTCTCCCTCTCTGTGTCTCATCCCCTCTCTCCCCCTCTCTCCCCCTCATCCCCTCTCTCCCTCTCTGTCTCGCCCCCCTCTCTGTGTCTCTCCCCCTCTCTCTCCCCCTCTGTGTCTCTCCCCCTCTCTGTGTCTCTCCCCCTCTCTCTCCCCCTCTGTGTCTCTCCCCCTCTCTCTCCCCCTCTCTGTGTCTCTCCCCCTCTCTCTCCCCCCTCTGTGTCTCTCCCCCTCTGTGTCTCTCCCCCTCTCTGTGTCTCATCCCCATCTCTCCCTCTCTGTGTCTCATCCCCTCTCCCCCCTCTCTGTGTCTCATCCCCTCTCTGTGTCGCATCCCCATCTCTCCCTCTCTGTATCTCATCCCCTCTCCCCCTCTCTGTGTCTCACCCCCCTCTCTGTGTCTATCCCCCCTCTCCCCCTCTCTGTGCCTCTCTCCCTCTCTGTGTCTCTTCCCCCTCTCTGTGCCTCTCTCCCTCTCTGTGTCTCTCCCCCTCTCTGTGTCTCTCCCCCCTCTCTGTGTCTCTCCCCCCCCTCTCTCCCTCTATGTGTCTCTCTCCCTCTCTGTGTCTCATCCCCTCTCTCCCTCTCTGAGTCTCACCCCCCTCTCCCCTTCTTTGTCTCTCTCCCTCTCTGTGTCTCATCCCCTCTCTCCCTCTCTGTGTCTCATCCCCTCTCTCCCTCTCCCTCTCTGTGTCTCACCCCCTCTCTGTGTCTCTCCTCCCCTCTGTGTCTCATCCCCTCTCTCCCTCTCTGTGTCTCATCCCCTCTCTGTGTCTCATCCCCTCTCTCCCTCTCTGTGTCTCACCCCCTCTCTGTGTCCTCTCCCCCCCCCTCCCCCTCTTTGTGCCTCTCTCCCTCTGTGTCTCTCCCCCCCTTTCCCCCTCTATGTGTCTCTCTCCCTCTCTGTGTCTCATGCCCTCTCTCTCTCTCTGTCTCATCCCCTCTCTCCCTCTCTGTCTCATCCCCTCTCTCCCTCTCTGTGTCTCACCCCCCTCTCTGTGTCTCTCCACGCCCTCTCCCCCTCTCTCCCTCTCTGTGTCTCTCCCCCCTATGTGTCTCTCTCTCTCTGTCTCATCCCCTCTCTCCCTCTCTGTGTCTCATCCCCTCCCTCCCTCTCTGTCTCACCCCCCTCTTCCTCTCTGTGTCTCATCTCCTCTCTCCCTCTCTGTGTCTCATCCCCTCTCTCCCTCTCTGTGTCTCACCCCCCTCTCTGTGCCTCTCTCCCTCTCTGTGTCTCTTCCCCCCTCTCCCCCTCTATGTGCCTCTCTCCCTCTCTGTGTCTCTCCCCCCCCTCTCTCCCTCTCTGTGTCTCACCCCCCCTCTCTGTGCCTCTCTCCCTCTCTGTCTCATCCCCTCTCTCCCTCTCTGTGTCTCATCCCCTCTCTGTCCCTCTCTGTGTCTCATCCCCTCTCTGTCTCATCCCCCTCTCCCTCTCTGTCTCATCCCCTCTCTCTCTCTCTGTGCCTCTCTGTGCCTCTCTCCCTCTCTGTGTCTCACCCCCCTCTCCCTCTCTCCCTCTCTGTGTCTCATCCCCTCTCTCCCTCTCTGTGTCTCATCCCCTCTCTCCCTCTCTGTGTCTAATCCCCTCTCTGTCCCTCTCTCCCTCTCTGTGTCTCATCCCCCTCTCCCTCTCTATCTCATCCCCTCTCTGTCTCATCCCCTCTCCCTCTCTGTGCCTCTCTCCCTCTCTGTCTCATCCCCCTCTCCCTCTCTCCCTCTCTGTGTCTCATCCCCCTCTCCCTCTCTGTGTCTCATCCCCTCTCTCCCTCTCTGTGTCTCATCCCCTCTCTGTCCCTCTGTCCCTCTGTCCCTCTCTGTGTCTCTCTCCCTCTCTGTGTCTCATCCCCTCTCTCCCTCTCTGTCTCATCCCCCTCTCTGTGTCTCATCCCCTCTCTGTGCCTCTCTCCCCTCTCTGTGTCTCACCATCTCTGTGCCTCTCTCCCTCTCTGTGTCTCATCCCTCTCTCCCTCTCTGTGTCTCATCCCCCCTCTCCCTCTCTGTGTCTCAACCCCCTCTGTGCCTCTCTCCCTCTCTGTGTCTCATCCCCCTCTCCCTCTCTGTGTCTCATCCCCTCTCTGTGTCTCACCCCCCTCTGTGCCTCTCTCCCTCTCTGTGCCTCATCCCCTCTCTGTGTCTCTTCCCTCTCTGTGTCTCATCCCCCTCTCTTCCTCTCTCCCACTGTGTCTCATCCCCTCTCTGTGCCTCTCTCCCTCTCTGTGTCTCATCCCCCTCTCTGTGCCTCTCCCCCTCTCTCCCTCTCTGTGTCTCATCCCCCCCTCTCTCTCTCTGTGCCTCTCCCCCTCTCTGTGTCTCTCTCCCTCTCTGTGTCTCATCCCCCTCTCTCCCTCTCCTTGATAAAGGTCCCGCACGCGGACCGAAACGTTGGAATGATGTCTGGTTAAATTACAATAACCTTTGGAGTGCTGCCTTTGATATTCATCAATACGGTATCGTATTGCCTATATATATATATATATATATATATATATATATATATATATATATATATATATATATTCAGACTAAAATATTACTTGTGAGCACATTCACGTCTTAGGCTAAGGCTAAGGCCCCGCTCCCTCAGTCAGCGCGCCCGCACTGCAGACAGGCGGGGCGCTGACAGACACAGACCGCGATACGCGGTCTGTAGGGAGCCGGAGAGGGAGGGGGGCGGGAGTGGGAGGGAGGGGGGGCGGGAGTGGGAGGGAGGGGGGCGGGCTCCGATCGTGGTGCCGTACACACACACACACACACACACACACACTTTGATAACCCGCAGCTCCTTCCCTGCTCCCCGCCCAAGGCGCCTCCCACCTAGCTCCTTCCCTCCCCTCCTCCTCCCCATTGGCTGACTCGCGTACCATGTGACGCGTCGCCCGCACGGGAACACACTTCTCTGGTATCCCCTGCTGGCTGACGCGTCACCGTACGTAGTCAGTTGGCAGTGAGGAGGGACTGGGACCGGATCGTGAGGCTAAACAGCAATAGTGAGTTGCGCTCACGCGGCCGCCCCGCGCCACAGGGCGCAGCGGGTCCCAGCCTTGGGTCAGCGCTTAGGCGCTGACCCGTGCTGACGCTCAGCAGTGAGCCCTGCAGCCGCAGTGAGAGCGGCTTTAGCAGGGGCTCGCGCACAGCGTGCCACTACATTTTTTTTTAGTTTTGGTGCTAGCCCCACCTCCCCGCCCCGGCACAAAAGCGCGCACGCTGACGCTCATGCAGGAGAGCATGAGCGTCAGCGCTGCCGAGCGCTGTCAATGCTACCATGTCCGAGGCCTAAGTCTTACCTCGGCCATGCTTACCGCTTGCTGGCGGAAGCGCACTGAGGCGCGCTCCCGCTCAGCACTGAGAGCGGCTTTAGTAGGGGCTCGCTGCGCTTCAGCAAGCGCGCGGGAAGCGCAGGTCTTAGGGAATTTTAAAATTCCCCACCGCTTGCCGGCGCGACAGGCCGGTCACTTGAGCGGTTCGCCCAATGAGGGCGAAGCAGCTCCGTGACGCCACTGGCCCGCCCCCGACACCACGGGAAAGCACCCGCAAGGCCAGGGAAAGCACCCGCTTTCCCTGAGCCTCAGCGCGCATCAGCACGCCAGCGGTAAGCATGTCCGAGGCCCCCCCCCCCCGACACGCCCCAAGGAAAGCACCCGCTTTCCCTGAGCCTCAGCGCGCATCAGCACGCCAGCGGTAAGCATGTCCGAGCCCCCCCCCCCCTGACACGCCCCAAGGAAAGCACCCGCTTTCCCTGAGCCTCAGCGCGCATGAGCACGCCAGCGGTAAGCATGTCCGAGGCCCCCCCCCCCGACACGCCCCAAGGAAAGCACCCGCTTTCCCCGAGCCTCAGCGCGCATCAGCACGCCAGCGGTAAGCATGTCCGAGGCCCCCCCCCCCCCGACACGCCCCCAAGGAAAGCACCCGCTTTCTCCGAGCCTCAGCGCGCATCAGCACGCCAGCGGTAAGAATGTCCGAGGCCCCCCCACCCGACACACCCCAAGGAAAGCACCCGCTTTCCCTGAGCCTCAGCGCGCATCAGCACGCCAGCGGTAAGCATGTCCGAGGCCCCCCCCCGACACACCCCAAGGAAAGCACCCGCTTTCCCCGAGCCTCAGCGCGCATCAGCACGCCAGCGGTAAGCATGTCCGAAGCCCCCCCCCCCCCCGACATGCCCCCAAGGAAAGCACCCGCTTTCTCCGAGCCTCAGCGCGCATCAGCACGCCAGCGGTAAGCATGTCCGAGGCCCCCCCCGACACGCCCCAAGGAAAGCACCCGCTTTCCCTGAGCCTCAGCGCGCATCAGCACGCCAGCGGTAAGCATGTCCGAGGCCCCCCCCGACACGCCCCAAGGAAAGCACCCGCTTTCCCCGAGCCTCAGCGCGCATCAGCACGCCAGCGGTAAGCATGTCCGAGGCCCCCCCCCGACACGCCCCAAGGAAAGCACCCGCTTTCCCTGAGCCTCAGCGCGCATCAGCACGCCAGCGGTAAGCATGTCCGAGGCCCACCCCGACACGCCCCAAGGAAAGCACCCGCTTTCCCCGAGCCTCAGCGCGCATCAGCACGCCAGCGGTAAGCATGTCCGAGGCCCCCCCCCCGACACGCCCCAAGGAAAGCACCCGCTTTCCCTGAGCCTCAGCGCGCATCAGCACGCCAGCGGTAAGCATGTCCGAAGCCGTAGCAAAATGTTATATTCAAGCGCTCAAGGCTGACGTCACAGCCCCCCCCCCCCCCGACACGCCCCAAGAAAAACACCCGCTTTCCCCGAGCCTTAGCGCGCATCAGCACGCCAGCGGTAAGCATGTCCGAGGCCTCCCCCCGACACGCCCCAAGGAAAGCACCCGCTTTCCCTGAGCCTCAGCGCGCATCAGCACGCCAGCGGTAAGCATGTCCGAGGCCCCCCCCGACACGCCCCAAGGAAAGCACCCGCTTTCCCCGAGCCTCAGCGCGCATCAGCACGCCAGCGGTAAGCATGTCCGAGGCCCCCCCCCGACACGCCCCAAGGAAAGCACCCGCTTTCCCTGAGCCTCAGCGCGCATCAGCACGCCAGCGGTAAGCATGTCCGAGGCCGTAGCAAAATGTTATATTCAAGCGCTCAAGGCTGACGTCACAGCCCCCCCCCCCCCCCCCGACGCGCCCGCGGACGGCGCGCGGACCAAGGCCAGGCCTCAGCCTCCGGCGCGCAGTCCTATGGACGCAGCCTGAGAAAATACATTTCATTGAAAGACACTACAGTATATGTTGAGTTGACATTCATTGTAAATAAAGCTTTGTTTGTTCAGAAGAAAAAAAAAGTGCTCCGCTCAGATTTTCCGCCCTCACAAAATGTTCTCCCTTGTGATTGGCTGTCATAGCAAAGAAGCGTTCCCGCCTTCGCCCCGCCCAGTCATTGGCTGTCATGCGCGAGCAGCCTTATTGCGCCCTCGCCCGCCCCTGATTGGTTGAAATACACATGAAGAGTTCCCGCCTTCCCTTAGCCCGCCGATTGGCTGTAACAGACGCGGAGTGTTCCCGCCCTCGCCCCGCCCGCCGATTAGAGAAAGGCTGAGACCCCAGCCCACCTACTCCTCCATTGCGCCGCTCCGATTGGCTGGCTCCGGGGGAGGGTGTGGTGACGTAGCTCGGGGCGCGCGTGCGCGCCGGCGGCCGTTGCTTGTCTCCTGCCTTTTGCCTGCTGCGTCACTCGGGCCGAGGTGCGGCCCGAGGAAAGGAGTGAGGAGGACGCGCTGTGCCCGGACCCCCCCCGGAGAGGAAGACATCGAACCAGAGTGAGGGGAACAGGAGGAGGAGGAGCAGCCGGGGGGAACCAAATCTGAGGGGACCCGGGATGAGGGGGGATCAGGGGAGGGAGACGGAGGCAGGAGAAGCAATGGCATTGTAATAAAGAGAAGAGATTGGGGCATAGGCACTCATATACAGAGCGAGGGTAGCCATTAGCATTGAGTTGGTAACCAGGAGGAGGACCTGAGGCTATTTACATAGAAAACAAAATAAATAGGGGAGAGGGAGAAATGAGCCCGTGAAGATGCAAAGAGAGAGCGCGAGACATGTTGTCTGACTAGATTACCATATAAATGAGGAACGCAGGATATGGCGCCTGTGCTGTTAAAACATCGAGCTACAGGGAGAAGAAAATCCTTTTGATATGTTATGTTTCGGTAGAGAGTCCAATGGAGGAGGCCAGCCTGTGTTATAATCTGAGGCGAGGGAGGCAGTGGACGTAGGAGATGCTTGAAGTCTATATGCAATATAGTCTTAACGTGAGCCACGTGCAGGATGTCGGGTCAATGTGACCGGGACATGGACATTGCATGTTTGACACATGAAGTGATGGACAAAACCATCCGTCTGTTGCTCGGGTTTAATGAGATTGGATAAGTAGGGGCTGTGAGTATTGTAAGATCTCGTGCTTTTATCGACTAGGACTAATTAATTATGCCAAATGCGAGAGAGAGGGATGACAAGGAGAATGCAAAGAAAAGAGAGGAAAGGGAGAGGATCGTAGGCTGACGAATAAAGACGCGGCGTAAAGGAAAGGGAGAAAAGTGAGAGGATCGTGGGCTGACGAAGAAAGATGTGGCGTAGGACGAGGTAAAGGAAAGGGATGAAAGTGAGAGGATCGTGGGCTGACGAAGAAAGACGTGGCGTAGGACGAGGTAAAGGAAAGGGATGAAAGTGAGAGGATCGTAGGCTGACGAAGAAAGACGTGGCGTAGGACGAGGTGTAAAGGAAAGGGAGGAAAATGAGAGGGTTGTGGTCTGACGAAGAAAGATGTGGTGTAGGACGAGGTGTAAAGGAAAGGGAGGAAAGTGAGAGGATCGTGGGCTGACGAAGAAAGACACGGCGTAGGACGAGGTGTAAAAGAAAGGGAGGAAAGTGAGAGGATCGTGGGCTGACGAAGAAAGACACGGCGTAGGACGAGATGTAAAGGAAAGGGAGGAAAGTGAGAGGATCGTGGGCTGAGGAAGAGAGACACGGCATAGGACGAGGTGGATAGGGAGGAAAGTGAGAGGATTGCAGGCCGATGAGAGGAAAGATAGAGGATTGTTGGCCGATGAAGAAAGATGTAGGACATGGTGCATAGGAAAGTGAGAGGATCGCAGGCCGATGAAGAAAGATGTAGGACAAGGTGCAAAGAAATGGGAAGAAAGTGAGAGGATCGTGGGCTGACGAAGAAAGATGTAGGACAAGATGTAAAGGAAAGAGAGGATCGCAGGCCGACAAAGAAAGATGTAGGATGAGGGGTAAAGGAAAGGGAGGAAAGTGAGTGGATCTCAGGCCGACGAAGAAAGATGTAGGACAAGATGTAAAGGAAAGAGAGGATCGCAGGCCGACAAAGAAAGACGTAGGACAAGATGTAAAGGAAAGAGAGGATCGCAGGCCGACAAAGAAAGATGTAGGACAAGGTGTAAAGGAAAGGGAGGAAAGTGAGTGGATCTCAGGCCGACGAAGAAAGATGTAGGACGAGGTGTAAAGGAAAGGGAGGAAAGTGAGAGGATCTCAGGCCGACAAAGAAAGACGTAGGACAAGATGTAAAGGAAAGGGAGGAAAGTGAGAGGATCGCAGGCCGACGAAGAAAGACGTAGGACGAGGTATAAAGGAAAGTGAGAGGATCGCAGGCCAGTGAAGAAGGACGTGGTGCAGGACGAAGTGTAAAGGAAAGTGAGAGGATTGCAGGCGGACAGAGAAATGCGTAGGGCGAGGTATAAAGGAAAGGGAATCTTCCGTTATTTCAACTAAACATGGAAGGGGCGTGAGTTACTTGTTCGTTAAGATAAGGTTGTGAGGCTACAAAGAAAGACAGGAGTGTTGGAGAGTCACAGGAACAAAGACAGAAAATATCAGATTAAAGCAAAAATCATCGTACAGAGATCGTGATGAATGACCTATTTAATGTATATGAAGCAGCACTGGTTCATGTCATGGTGTGTGGTGTATGACCAAAAAATAGAGCCACAGGAGACACGGGCAGGAGTAGACGTATATTGCAGAATTAGGATGAAGAACAAGGGGGTAAAAGTAACAGCTGATCATATAAGAGCAAAATGGCGGGCAGGATGGAGAGTCCGTCCTGTGTTCAAAATAAATTTTGCGGGAGGCGTAGTGTTATAAAGAATAGTGAAACTAGCGTTCCAAGAACTAGCGACATAAATACAGAATGGGCTTCCATTAATGGCATTGAACGAGAGGGAGCAGAATATGTAGGATATGGTCATATTTAGGAGGGGGGGGGGGGTTGACCATATCAACCTGAGAGATGGAGGCATCAGAACATGAAAAAGTTACAATGAGGATGAAGGAAGTGGAGTATGACCATCAGTGTATACTCGGGTCAGGATTGCTAAATGGATACCCCCTCTGCGGTACTAGTTTCTCCAAAATGGCCTCTTTTTTATGAGGATCACTTGGGACTCTCCCTAATCATCTTATTATGTTATCAGACAGGAGTCCTCACTGTAAGGTATTAATGGTGCAATCTTTGATACTAGTTTTTTGTTTCTCACAGGATGTTGATGTACTGTTTCTTTAGTTTAAAAAAAAATGTTTCATATTTTTGATTTCTTTCATTTTCCCAATTTTTATTCACATTGCAGCACTTGAAAAGTTTGCTGGTATATTTCGTTTTTCCCGTTGTGTGTAATGATAACCACTTTTGTCTTGTGAAGTAAAGTTGTTTTCTGTGTGTTGACTAAATGTGTATCATATGGTATTTTAGGAAAAATTAAAAAATAAACAGTTCTGAATGTTACAGTGTGCTTTGAGTTCCTTTGTGTTTTCCTGAAAAATATTTGTTTGTTTTTATGGAGAGATTGCACCTTTAATACATCCCAATTCTTTAACGTTGATATGTCCTCCACATGTTATTTGTTCAGATAAACTTTGGGACTCCGTTAATGTCATACAATCATTGAAGAATCATTTGGTAGGCGCTGCTGTACATTTGCACCACTTTTTATTGCAACATTTTGTTTTGGAAGCCATACATTTTTATTCGAGAATTATTTGGAGCCTATTGTGTGCAAAATTTATAGATGGCATCAAATTGTCAAATTTATTGTTTGAGTATTTTGGGACCTGTTGCATGGACTGTAATATACCTCATTGAGTCATAATCTCATTTAGTACTTAAAGTTTCTCATAAATCACCAGTTATTACTAGAGGATTTTAGATGACCTGCTGCTGTTTGATAATATGGAGTATGAGCATATTGCCACATGTCTATCTTTAAAATATATAGGTAGTCCCAGAGGGAGAGAATGAGACACATTGAGCAAAAACAAGATGAAGGATGACCGTTTTGGAGATATGTGGGCACAAGTTACAGATGTTGGAGGAGGGGGTAGGGAAGCAAATAGAATGGCAAGGAGAGGTGTGAACATTAAAGGGAGGTAAAAATAAAGACGAGGGAGGTAGGAGAATGTTAAAGATTCCACATAGGACCAGGCCGACCGAATTACACAGGCATGTTTAATAGACCAAAACATGACGATTTAGATCGCAATACAAATCAAACAAGTTGAACATAGAAGGTTGGGAAAGGAAAACAGGAGAGTGAGACGGGAGCATGACAGAGAGAGTGCACTGGGAGAGAGAAATGAAGAAGAGTGTCCCTGAAAAACACGAGAGGTTATGATATGATTTGTACAGTGCAGCCACCAATCTGAATAGTTAAATCACATACTCCATAACCTGAGCTCTCATGATATACTTTATAACACAAGCTCTCCTGATCTCGTACTCCATGACCAGAGCCCTTGTGATGTCATACTCCATCATTTGAGCCCTCATAATCTCATACTCCATCATTGCAGCTCTTGTGATGTCATATTCCATAACCCGAGCTTTCATGATTTTATAGTACATTATCTGAGCTCCCCTGATATCTTACTCCATAACCTGAGCTCTTGTGATGTAAAACCCCATAACTTGAGTACTCCTGATGTCATACTCCATGACCTGAGCTCTCCTGATGTCATACTCTATAACCTGAACTCTTGGTCTGTTGCCTGAATTAGTAGGGTGTTCCTAAGCCTTTTTGTAACGTTTTCCCCCATACAACCTGTGTGTCATTACCATGTCTGTGCAGTGAGTACAGGAGAGGAGTGGTAGTGGGGCGGTGCATTGTAATTCTCTTAGCATGTGTAGAGATTATTTCTCTTTATGGATCATATTTGCTAAGCAGTAAGGCACCTGACGGCCCATTTATGTGACCTTGTGACTTGGCAGAGCCACATTGGTAAATGTGACCCTAAATATGTGGGTCTTCGATCACTCGCCCTCCTGGGAGCCTCCTCTCTCGTCTTCTCCCTCTTTTCTCCCCTCCCACACCCACAGGTTTTCTTACAATGTGATGGAGGGGGGGGAGCCCCCGACCCGACCCAGCCGCATCACTTCTGCTAGCCCCAGGGTCACGCCTGCTCTTGTCAAACGGCCGCGCTTCCAGACTCTGACTCGCTTTTGGGAGGGGCAGGACGTCCTGGCACGCTGGACAGATGGGCTGCTCTACCTGGGCATAATCAAGAAGGTGAAGGTGACAGTGCTTGAACTCTCCTTCACCTGTCCCATTCCCTCCAATGCCCTCTCTCACCTCTTTATCTGCTTTATCTCTCGTTGTCCCATTGACTCATCTCCCGTCTCTTACTCCTCTCACTTATCACTATCTCTTTCCTCTCATTCCCTTATCTCCATCCCTCCCTCTCATCCCTTCTTTTACTCCTCCCTTTCCTGCAGGTGGACAGCGCTCAGGAGACTTGCCTTGTGCGTTTTGAGGATAACTCCCAGTTCACGGTCCTTTGGAAGGATATCTTCCCTCGTAAGGATTCTGTTAATTACATCCTTTCTTAAGTGACCTTGTGGGTTTTCACATCAGGGATCGGAAGGTATTTGTAAAATGTTTTACCAGGAAGTAATACATTGATAGTTACCTCTCGTTTTCAAGTATGTCCTAGGCACAGATATGATGACAAATACATGGTTACATAAGTGAACAGGATTATACATTATATACAAGACATTGCATGCACACATAAAGATAATAATAGCATGTTCTTGTATAGCACTGCTAGTTTTACGTAGCACTTTACAGAGACATTTTGCAGGCACAGGTCCCTGCCCCGTGGAGCTTACAATCTATTTTTTGGTGCCTGATGGTACACAGGGGGATAAAATGACTTGCCCAAGGTCACAAGGAGCCGACACCGGCAATTGAACCAGGTTCCCCTGCTTCAAACTCAGTGCCAGTCAGTGCCTCACTGAGCCGCTCCTCCCATAATATATCATAGGTGTATCTAACAGTTACAGACCACATGAAAATGTGAGACAGCTTTTGTTTTGAAATAACTTAGACTGGTGGTGGATGTGATAGTCTCCGGTAGACTGTTCCAGTTTTGGGGTGCACGGTAAGAGAAGGAGGAACGTCCGGATACTTTGTTGAGCCTTGGGACCATGAATAGTCTTTTGGAGTCTGATCTCAGGTGATAAGTGCTGCATGTGGTAGGGGTGAGGAGCTTGTTCAGGTAGCTGGGTAGCTTGCCCAGAAATTATTTGAAGGCAAGACAGGAAAGATGAACTTTGCGCCTAGACCCAAGTGATGGACAATCTAGTTCTTTGAGCATTTCACAGTGATGTGTGTTGTAGTTGCATTGGAGAACAAAATAGCATATTGAGTTGTAGAGAGTGTCTAGTTTGCTAAGGTTGAGATTGGGGTGCTGTACCATATACTATGTCCCCGTAGTCTATAATTGGCTTTAGCATCTGCTGTGTGATACGCTTTCTGACCAGTGGGGAGGATTTGTTCCTATAAAGTACAAAAATAGATGAGAGCAAAGGAGCACTGCTGGTAAGAGAATCCACAAGAAAAATTCTTATAGAAAAAATAAAGGGCACAACTCCGTGACTAAAACTGAGGGTAATTTATTCCATGAATACACAGGGACAGAGACACAGCCCACGCACCAACGTGTTTCGTCCCATGGGACTTTATCAAGGTGTAACATGTATATTAACCTTCTACCATTTATAAGCCCCGTTTCGCGCCAAAAAGTTCGTGAAGACACACTGCGCATGCGCGCCAGTGACACGTCGCAACACTGTGACGCCGGCTCATAAACCACCAAGTGCTCATAAACCACCAATCAACTGAATCCCTGAGGTGACGTCATTCGTGTGCGCCCGCTTCCAGCCTGGAACGCATGGCATTGCTACTCCCACCGGGCTAAGGGCAGAGGGAAGTTAAAAGCATTTTTTCTACAACAACGTTATTAATACTCATGAAAATGGACAAACTAACATACCTATTCAGAAATCCATATAATACACAAAAAAGAACTTAAGCTAAACATACGACGAAATAAAAACACAAAAAATTGAAAAAACCTTACTTGATAAATCAAAAATACATTATCATGCAAGAAAATGTTAAAAAATGTTAAACAAAATCACAAAACCCAAAACTGACTGTAGTAATGACATACTTAAATAACATAATGTTCACTATATGAAATATTTATATACACATTAAATACACATTCATTTAAGTAATAATTGAGCTCAAACCCCATAATTGATAACACAGACTAGGTATAAGTGATAGTCATGGACATAGTACAACATATGGAGAAAATATGAGCGCATACACTATCAAATATAATATTTAATATAATATTATTTCAGATGATCTTTGGACTTCAAAGTACCCCCGTGGTCAGGTAATGGGCAATAGCCCTTATATTTTTACCTTGGAGCCTATATGGGGAGGTATGGTTATTAAGGGGGGTGTGCGGTTGGATCATATTTGCGGCAGTCTGGCTGACTGACCGCTTGGTCCTTTATTTTTTGCCCCCCCCCTTAAATTGTCATTACATACATGAGGATATGGATTCATGAAAGTTCCTGTCTAATCTTATGTCTATAGTATTTTTGTGAGTCTAAACACTTATATTGAGCGTCAGTCTCTATATCAATATACAATGGACATTCCTATAAAGTACACCTAGTTTGGCATGTCAGGGTATCAATGTGCATCCCAAATGTTAAATGGGAGTCGAACTATATGCCCAAGTACTGTATTTAAAACTAGTAACGGGCTAGGATGGTATTCAGAGCTGGTTCTTATCTGAAGCTCGGTCATTGGTGGCTTTTGAAATTTAGCCTTGGATCTCAGATACAGTCTAGACAATGTTTAAAAACAGTTTGTTTTGGGAAATCCAGTTTTCGAGTCTGAAAAAGTCAGAATGAAGTACGTGTTGAAGGTCGGAGAGGCTATGGCTGTGTGCATATAGGATTGTGTCATCTGCATACATGTGTAATGAGGCTTCCTTACAAGCTGTGGGAAGATCATTGATGAACACTGAGAAGAGTAGGGGCCCCAGAACAGAGCCTTGCGGGACACCACAGGTGATATCCAGGGGGTTGGAGTTAAGAGCCTGAGATGGACACATGTTGGGATTTACCTGATAGGTAGGACTGGAACCAGTTTAAAGCATGTTTCCCTATTCCAGAGCTCTGGAGTTTGTTAAGCAGGATAACATGATCAACTGTGTCAAAAGCCTTTGGAAAATCTAGGAATACTGCACCAGTGAGTTGTCCCCATTCCATTCCACACTGGATTTCATTGCAAACTTTTAGCAGGGTAGTTACGGTGGAGTGTTTGGGGCGAAAGCCAGATTGGAATTGGCTAGGGAAGTTTGTCTTGGTATAGAAATCGCTTAATTGGGAGTGGACACATTTTTCCATGACTTTGGATAGGATTGGGAGAAGGGAGATTGGCCTGTAGTTTGAGACAGTGCTTTTGTCCCCACTTTTGAAGATTGGGACAACTCTAGCAGTTTTCCAGGTCTTAGGGATATGGCCTGCAGACATGATGGAGTTGACTATGGACGCAATTGGTTTGGCAATGGCTGGGGCACCAAGTCGTAGGAACCTAGATTGTAGTAAGTCAGGTCCACATTGGCTGCTTAGTTTTAATTTGAGGAGCGCTTGTGTAATCTCCTCTTCGGATACTGGGCCAAATTGAAAATTGTGGGCAAATTGAAAATTGTGGGCAGTGTTGGGAGGAGGTGGGACTGTAGGGGTACTCCCAGGATGAGATTCAGGTTTGTGGTTTGGGCTGCGTTTCGTTAATAAGTTAGTGGCACACCCTACAAAGTAATCATTGAATGCATTTGCAATGTCAGTGGGGTTTGTCAGAGTAATATCCCCCTTAGTGATATTACTTGGCTGTTGATGGCTAGACGGCTGGAATATATTTTTTACCATCATTACCTACACAGCAGGCGAGAGTGACGATTACCCAGACCCAGACCAAGGACTTTACGGTTGGATTTTGTATCTATTGAGAATTTCATTCTCCTACTAGGACCTGGACTCGGTGAACCTTTTTCTGATTACAGTTCTTGCATTGTGTGTTTGGTTGTGTTCTATATAGTGGGGTTATAAGGGTTTAGGGAAGTACTTTTTGTCCCTTTGGACTTGAGGGAATGGGCCTGAGGAAGGGGTTCTCACCCCGAAACGTGCCCCCCCCTTTTTTGTTGTTGTTCCCTCCTTCTTTCCTATTGTGGTATTCCTTCCCTTGTATTTAATCCCACATCACTATGGTCCATTTTTGTGTATTTCCTGCCGACGTAACATTTTCCCAGGTTTATTGTATATTTTGCTATCTTCATTAAATTCATATTTTGGCATACTCCGGCCTTGCCATGTTATCCAATAGTCAGTGAGTGCTGGAACGTTTCAGTATATATACGGTTTATGAACTTGTAGAAGTTAGCTGGGTTTGATGTATTCTGGAGGAGATTGTCAGAGTAATGTTGTGCTTGTGGGTGTCTTGTATGCCTTGTGCACATGTTCTGCAGGTTCCCTTCTGTGTTATTACTGCGTGTCATACACACCGTTTATCACTGGGTCACACAAGGGTGCAGTATGGCCCCTGTGCCTCGTGCTCTGCGGGATGGGCATACAGTATCTCTCTCTCTCATACCCGTAGCCGCGGTGCCCGGCAAGGAGCAGCTGTGCTGCATGTGCAACTCGCAGGTGTGTACCCCGGACAACAAGCTGGTGCATTGTGGGAAATGTAAACACGGTGAGTGGGGGGGGGAGGGTGCAGTTTCGTTAACGTGATGGTGGTAACGGACTATGTGAGTGTGACCTCCGTTACCACCTGTGATCATGTGACTCCGTGCCTGTACCCGCAGCCTATCACCAGGAATGTCACATTCCCAGCCTCCCGTGCGACTCAGACTGTGCTGGAGGCTCCTGGATGTGCCGGCAGTGCGTCTTCGCTGTGGCAACCAAGGTACATGGTCCCCCTGTGCACCTGTCACTCGCCTCTCTTAGTTTGCCTGCCACTCAACCCTCTCTCTCTTTCACTTTCTCACTGTGCCCATCAATCATCCCTCTCTGTCGCTGTGCCCATCACTCATCCCTCTCTCGCTGTGCCCGTCACTCATCCCTCTCTCGCTGTGCCCGTCACTCATCCCTCTCTGTCGCTGTGCCCATCACTCATCCCCCTCTGTCGCTGTGCCCATCACTCATCCCTCTCTGTCGCTGTGCCCATCACTCATCCCTCTCTCGCTGTGCCCGTCACTCATCCCTCTCTCGCTGTGCCCGTCACTCATCCCTCTGTCTCACTATGTCCATCACTCACCATTCTTACCATGTCTATTACTCACCCCTCACTCTGCATGTCACTAACCTCTCTCTCTTACTATGCCTGTCATTCAAGCCTCTCACTGTGCTTGTCACTCACCCCCTCTCTCTCTGTGTGACCATCACTCACATCTCACTGTTCTGATCACTCACCCTCAATCTCACTGTTCTGATCACTCACCCTCAATCTCACTGTTCTGATCACTCACCCTCAATCTCACTGTTCTGATCACTCGCCTTCAATCTCACTGTTCTGATCACTCGCCCTCAAACTCACTGTTCTGATCACTCACCCTCAATCTCACTGTTCTGATCACTTATCTGTCTCTTACTGTGCCTCTCTCTCTCTCTTTCTTTTTCTCTCTCTCTCTCTCCTCTCTCATTGTGCCTGTCACTCTTTGTCCTGGTAGTGTCTGCTCTTCATGGGGGTGCTTTGAAGTGGGCTGATGTCTAGTTCTGATGTCTCTGTCTGTCTCTCAGAGGGGAGGCGCCCTAAAGAAGGGTCCCTACGCGCGCTCTATGCTGCACATGAAGCTGTCTCTGCCCTATCAGCTCAAGTCTTTAGAGTGGGACCCTCTGCACCTGACCAATAAACAGCAGTGTTACTGCTACTGCGGGGGGCCTGGAGAGTAAGTATGGAGTAAGTAACATGGGGACAGGGGGGAACGGGGGGACAGGGAGAGGGGGGCCTGGAGAGTAAGTATGGAGTAAGTAACACGGGGACAGGGGGGAACGGGGGGACAGAGGGAGAGGGGGGCCTGGAGAGTAAGTATGGAGTAAGTAACACGGGGATGGGGGAACGGGGGGACAGAGGGAGAGGGGGGCCTGGAGAGTAAGTATGGAGTAAGTAACACGGGGACAGGGGGGAACGGGTGGACAGAGGGAGAGGGGGGCCTGGAGAGTAAGTATGGAGTAAGTAGCACGGGGACAGGGGGGGAACGGGGGGACAGAGGGAGAGGGGGGCCTGGAGAGTAAGTATGGTGTAAGTAACACGGGGACAGGGGGGAACAGGGGGACAGAGGGAGAGGGGGCCTGGAGAGTAAGTATGGAGTAAGTAACACGGGGACAGGAGGGAACGGGGGGACAGAGGGAGAGGGGGCCTGGAGAGTAAGTATGGAGTAAGTAATACGGGGACAGGGGGGAACGGGGGGACAGAGGGAGAGGGGGCCTGAGAGTAAGTATGGAGTAAGTAACACGGGGACAGGGGGGAACGGGGGGACAGAGGGAGAGTGGGGCCTGGAGAGTAAGTATGGAGTAAGTAACACAGGGACAGGGGGGAACGGGGGGACAGAGGGAGAGGGGGGCCTGGAGAGTAAGTATGGAGTAAGTAACACAGGGACAGGGGGGAACGAGGGGACAGAGGGAGAGGGGGGCCTGGAGAGTAAGTATGGAGTAAGTAACACGGACAGGGGGGAACGGGGGGGACAGAGGGAGAGGGGGCCTGAGAGTAAGTATGGAGTAACACAGGGACAGGGGGGAACGGGGGGACAGAGGGAGAGGGGGGCCTGGAGAGTAAGTATGGAGTAAGTAACACGGGGACAGGGGGGAACGGGGGGACAGAGGGAGAGGGGGGCCTGGAGAGTAAGTATGGAGTAAGTAACACGGGGACAGGGGGGAACGGGGGGACAGAGGGAGAGGGGGGCCTGGAGAGTAAGTATGGAGTAAGTAACACAGGGACAGGGGGGAACGGGGGGACAGAGGGAGAGGGGGCCTGGAGAGTAAGTATGGAGTAAGTAACACGGGGACAGGGGGGGACGGGGGGACAGAGGGAGAGGGGGCCTGGAGAGTAAGTATGGAGTAAGTAACACGAGGACAGGGGGGAACGGGGGGACAGAGGGAGAGGGGGGCCTGGAGAGTAAGTATGGAGTAAGTAACACGGGGACAGGAGGGAACGGGGGGACAGAGGGAGAGGGGGGCCTGGAGAGTAAGTATTGAATAAGTAACACGGGGACGGGGGAACTGGGGGACAGATGGAGAGGGGGGCCTGGAGAGTAAGTATGGAGTAAGTAACACAGGGACAGGGGGGAACGGGGGGACAGAGGGAGAGGGGGGCCTGAGAGTAAATATGGAGTAACACAGGGACAGGGGGGAACGGGGGGACAGAGGGAGAGGGGGGCCTGGAGAGTAAGTATGGAGTAAGTAACACGGGGCAGGGGGGAACGGGGGGACAGAGGGAGAGGGGGGCCTGGAGAGTAAGTATGGAGTAAGTAACACGGGGACAGGGGGGAACGGGGGGACAGAGGGAGAGGGGGGCCTGGAGAGTAAGTAACACAGGGACAGGGGGGAACGGGGGGACAGAGGGAGAGGGGGCCTGGAGAGTAAGTATGGAGTAAGTAACACGGGGACGGGGGAAGTGGGGGACAGAGGGAGAGGGGGGCCTGGAGAGTAAGTATGGAGTAAGTAACACGGGGACAGGGGGGAACGGGGGGACAGAGGGAGAGGGGGCCTGGAGAGTAAGTATGGAGTAAGTAACACGGGGACAGGAGGGAACGGGGGGACAGAGGGAGAGGGGGGCCTGGAGAGTAAGTATTGAATAAGTAACACGGGGACGGGGGAACTGGGGGACAGATGGAGAGGGGGGCCTGGAGAGTAAGTATGGAGTAAGTAACACGAGGACAGGGGGGAACGGGGGGACAGAGAGAGAGGGGGGCCTGGAGAGTAAGTATGGAGTAAGTAACACAGGGACAGGGGGGGACAGAGGGAGAGGGGGGCCTGGAGAGTAAGTATGGAGTAAGTAACACGGGGACACGGGGGGACAGAGGGAGAGGGGGGCCTGGAGAGTAAGTATGGTGTAAGTAACACGGGGACGGGGGGACAGAGGAAGAGGGGGGCCTGGAGAGTAAGTATGGAGTAAGTAACATGGGGACAGGGGGGAACGGGGGGACAGAGGGAGAGGGGGCCTGGAGAGTAAGTATGGAGTAAGTAACACGGGGACAGGAGGGAACGGGGGGACAGAGGGAGAGGGGGCCTGGAGAGTAAGTAGGGAGTAAGTAACACGGGGACAGGGGGGGAACGGGGGGACAGAGAGAGAGGTGGCCTGGAGAGTTAGTAGGGAGTAAGTAACACGGGGACAGGGAGGAACGGGGGGACAGAGGGAGAGGGGGGCCTGGAGAGTAAGTATGGAGTAAGTAACACGGGGACAGGAGGGAATGGGGGGACAGAGGGAGAGGGGGCCTGGAGAGTAAGTATGGAGTAAGTAAAACGGGGACAGGGGGAACGGGGGGACAGAGGGAGAGGGGGGCCTGGAGAGTAAGTAGGGAGTAAGTAACACGGGGACAGGGGGGAACGGGGGGACAGAGGGAGAGGGGGCCTGAGAGTAAGTATGGAGTAAGTAACACGGGGACAGGGGGGAACGGGGGGACAGAGGGAGAGGGGGGCCTGGAGAGTAAGTATGGAGTAAGTAATACGGGGACAGGAGGGAACGGGGGGACAGAGGGAGAGGGGGGCCTGGAGAGTAAATATGGAGTAAGTAACACGGGGACGGGGGGACAGAGGGAGAGGGGGCCTGAGAGTAAGTATGGAGTAAGTAACACGGGGACAGGGGGGAACGGGGGGACAGAGGGAGAGGGGGCCTGGAGAGTAAGTAGGGAGTAAGTAACACGGGGACAGGGGGTAATGGGGGGACAGAGGGAGAGGGGGGCCTGAAGAGTAAGTATGGAGTAAGTAACACAGGGACAGGGGGGGGACAGAGGGAGAGGGGGGCCTGGAGAGTAAGTATTGAGTAAGTAACACGGGGACAGGGGAGAACGGGGGGACAGAGGGAGAGGGGGCCTGAGAGTAAGTATGGAGTAAGTAACACAGGGACAGGGGGGAACGGGGGGACAGAGGGAGAGGGGGCCTGGAGAGTAAGTAGGGAGTAAGTAACACAGGGACAGGGGGGAACGGGGGGACAGAGGGAGAGGGGGGCCTGAGAGTAAGTAGGGAGTAAGTGACAGGGGTGAACGGGGGGACAGAGGGAGAGGGGGGCCTGAGAGTAAGTAGGGAGTAAGTAACACAGGGACAGTGGGGGACAGAGGGAGAGGGGGCCTGGAGAGTAAGTATTGAGTAAGTGACACGGGGGGAACAGGGGGACAGAGGGAGAGGTAACACAGGGACAGGGGGAACGGGGGGGCAGAGGGAGAGGGGGCCCTGCAGAGTAAGTATGAAGTAAGGAGCACAGGGACAGGGACAGGGGGTAACGGGGGGGGGCAGAGGGAGAAGGGGCCTGGAGAGTAAGTATGGAGTAAGGGAGAGGGGCCTGGAGAGTAAGTATGGAGTAAGGGAGAGGGGCCTGGAGAGTAAGTATGGAGTAAGGGAGAGGGGCCTGGAGAGTACTTCCAATCACAAGATTTTTACGCAGATACTCACTAATCTGCTGCAGGAGACGCTGGCCTTTACCCATTGTAGAGAACAAGCAGGATTTTGCAGTCGATACAATACCATGGACCACGTCCATGTCGTTTATGAAGTGATTTTGCAAACTAATGAAGCTCTGAGCTTGGGATTCATATTGTACGAAACTGACTGATCCCTGTGCAAATGTACAACACCTTCTGTACCACATGTTTTAGCCGGCACTCTGGCAATTATTGGGTTATACCGGGAATCTTCAGAGCTAGCAAAAACAGCTGAGAAAACAGCCCTGTACCAGGCCCTAAGTGCGACAGGGAGACACCGTGTCATCAGGATCAGCGCGGGAGTGCGGCAGGGAGACACCGTGTCATCAGGATCAGCGCAGGAGTGCGACAGGGAGACACCGTGTCATCAGGATCAGCGCGGGAGTGCGGCAGGGAGACACCGTGTCATCAGGATCAGCGCAGGAGTGTGTCAGGGAGACACCGTGTCAGGATCAGCGCGGGAGTGTGGCAGGGAGACACGTGTCACCAGGATCAGCGCAGGAGTGCGGCAGGGAGACGCCGTGTCACCAGGATCAGCGCGGGAGTGCGACAGGGAGACACCGTGTCACCAAGATCAGCGCGGGAGTGTGGCAGGGAGACACCGTGTCACCAGGATCAGCGCGGGAGTGCGACAGGGAGACACCGTGTCACCAGGATCAGCGCGGGAGTGCGACAGGGAGATGCCATGTCACCAGGATCAGCGCAGGAGTGCGGCAGGGAGACACCATGTCACCAGGATCAGCGCGGTAGTGCGGCAGGGAGGCGCCGTGTCATCAGGATTAGCGCAGGAGTGCTGCAGGGAGACACCGTGTCACCAGGATCAGTAAGGGAGTTCGGCAGGGATACACTGTGTCACCAGGAGCAGCAAGGGAGTGTGGCAGGGAGACACCGTGTCACCAGGATCAGCGAGAGTGCGGCAGGGAGACACTGTGTCACCAGGATCAGTAAGGGAGTGCGACAGGGAGACACTGTCACCAGGAGCAGTAAGGGAGTCCGACAGGGAGACACCGTGTCACCAGGATCAGCGCAGGAGTGCGGCAGGGAGACACGGTGTCACCAGGATCAGAGCGGGAGTGTGGCAGGGAGACACGGTGTCACCAGGATCAGCGCAGGAGTGCGACAGGGAGACACCGTGTCACCAAAGCTTTTCACTGCAACGTTTGGAGAATTCAAGCCATTGAATTGGGAAGATTAAGGAATAAAAATCAACGTTGAATGCTTGTAGTCTACGATTTGCCGACGATATAGAAACTTTTGCTACAAGGCTAGAAGACCTCCAGCAATAACTCGGAGAACTTGCCAAAGATGGTGGGCTTCCATATGAATCTCGGCAAGACCAAAGTGTTGATGTTCAACCAATGTGGGAACCCTGCGAATATTGAGATAAACGCAATAGAAGGAGAAACTTTTTATCTAGGCCGGCGAGTAACAATGGTTGGGAACCTTCTGAATGAGATCAGTAGGAGAAACTTTTTATCTAGGCCGGCGAGTAACAATGGATGGGAACCTTCTGAATGAGATCAGTAGGAGAAACTTTTTATCTAGGCCGGCGAGTAACAATGGGTGGGAACCTTCTGAATGAGATCAGTAGGAGAAACTTTTTATCTAGGCCGGCGAGTAACAATGGTTGGGAACCTTCTGAATGAGATCAGTAGGAGAAACTTTTTATCTAGGCCGGCGAGTAACAATGGATGGGAACCTTCTGAATGAGATCAGTAGGAGAAACTTTTTATCTAGGCCGGCGGGTAACAATGGGTGGGAACCTTCTGAATGAGATCAGTAGGAGAAACTTTTTATCTAGGCCGGCGAGTAACAATGGGTGGGAACCTTCTGAATGAGATCAGTAGGAGAAACTTTTTATCTAGGCCGGCGAGTAACAATGGGTGGGAACCTTCTGAATGAGATCAGTAGGAGAAACTTTTTATCTAGGCCGGCGAGTAACAATGGGCGGGATCCTTCTGAATGAGATCAGTAGGAGAAACTTTTTATCTAGGCCGGCGGGTAACAATGGGTGGGAACCTTCTGAATGAGATCAGTAGGAGAAACTTTTTATCTAGGCCGGTGAGTAACAATAGGTGGGAACCTTCTGAATGAGATCAGTAGGAGAAACATTTTATCTAGGCCGGCGAGTAACAATGGGTGGGAACCTTCTGAATGAGATCAGTAGGAGAAACTTTTTATCTAGGCCGGCAAGTAACAATGGGTGGGAACCTTCTGAATGAGATTAGTAGGAGAAACTTTTTATCTAGGCCGGCGAGTAACAATGGGTGGGAACCTTCTGAATGAGATCAGTAGGAGAAACTTTTTATCTAGGCCGGCGAGTAACAATGGGTGGGGACCTTCTGAATGAGATCAGTAGGATAAACTTTTTATCTAGGCCGGCGAGTAACAATGGGTGGGAACCTTCTGAATGAGATCAGTAGGAGAAACTTTTTATCTAGGCCGGCGAGTAACAATGGGTGGGAACCTTCTGAATCAGATCAGTAGGAGAAACTTTTTATCTAGGCCGGCGAGTAACAATGGGTGGGAACCTTCTGAATGAGATCAGTAGGAGAAACTTTTTATGTAGGCCGGCGAGTAACAATGGGTGGGAACCTTCTGAATGAGATCAGTAGGAGAATGAAGATGGGATGGAGGCATCTGGAAGAAACAAGGGAATCTTTCAAGGGATCTTTCAGTGTGGCTTCAGAGGAACGTTTTGACTAGTGTGTTCTGCCCGTGCACACGTATGGATGTGACCCGTGTATTCTGCCCGAGCACACGTATGGATGTGAAACTTGGATCCTAAATGTGATGATAATTCAGAAGCTTTAGACAACTCAAAGAAGTATGGAGAGATGCATGTTGGGTATTACCCAAAGAGACGGGGAAAAGAATGTGTTCGGAATCAAACAGAAGTCTGTGACATCATCACAAGGGTGAAGAAGTTAAAATGGCGGTGGGACGGATATATTGCATGAGGAAATGACAATCCTTGGACAAATATGGTACTTAACTGGATTCCAAGGGGTATAAAAAGACCAAGGCGACGACCAAAAGGAGGATGGGAGGAGATGAAATGTAGTCATTTGTTGGAGCAAAGTGGAGAAGAGAGGCTTGCAACTACATTAGCTGGGAAATCATTGGGGAAGACTTCATCCAGCAGTGGGTTGACAAGCGCTGATTATATATATATATATATATATATATATATATATATATATATATATATATATATATATCATACATACATACATACATACACACCATGTTCAAGAAAAAAGGGACCCCTTTAGTTTTGCGTCATATCTTATATATTTCTCCCTCGGTTCCCAGGAAAACGTGCACAATTGTAGATCTGGAAAGTAGATTAAAACTATATAAGTAGCACAATATAGACAACCAACTGATTTTAACGACATTGATGTGACTGCATTATGGCAACAAGTACCAGATACAATGTGTTTTAATGTCCATTAAACGAGAAAAATGGGTTTTCCTTCGTAAACGTGTTAAACTGTCGTTATATAACCTGGAACACTAAGCTTACTATAAAGTTGGAGTTGAAAGTGTGTGTTCAAGATGTCCTTCTGCGGAAACGCCTGCAGATGAGAACGCCGCAGTCTGATTGCATCATCAGTAACGCGTTGGTGCAGCTGCTCCCCTCGTGATCGATACGTGGTTTTACGAACTAGATGTTACAGGCCTCCTAGTAACCGTCCTCCATCAGGAAGCGTCTTATGTCAGCGTTGTGGACCATAATCCTTGCTCTGTCCCAAGCGCTTCATAACGCACGTATCTGCTGCACCGAACACCATTGTCATTTCCTGCAAGATATGACGAAAAATAAAAAGGTCCTGTTTTTCCTGAACACTATATATACACACACATGTTGGGTATACTCGGGGGGGGGGGTGCACACAATAATTGTATGTATGTATGTATATATGCACACACACACACACACACACACACACGGGTATCTGTCCCCACAGATGGAACATGAAGATGTTGCAGTGCTGCCGGTGTCTCCAGTGGTTCCATGAGTCGTGTACCCAGTGTCTGAGCAAGCCTCTGCTATACGGGGACAGGTCTGTGTGTGTGTGTTACACAGTGTGTGTTACACTGTGTGTGTGTTACACTGTGTGTGTGTGTGTGTGTGTTACACTGTGTCTGAGCAAGCCTCTGCTATACGGGGACAGGTGTGTGTGTGTGTGTTACACTGTGTGTGTGTGTTACACTGTGTGTGTGTTACACTGTGTGTGTGTGTGTGTGTGTGTGTGTTACACTGTGTGTGTGTGTGTTACACTGTGTGTGTTACACTGTGTGTGTGTGTTACACTGTGTGTGTGTGTGTGTGTGTTACACTGTGTGTGTGTGTGTGTTACACTGTGTGTGTGTGTGTGTTACACTGTGTGTGTGTGTGTGTTACACTGTGTGTGTGTGTTACACTGTGTCTGAGCAAACCTCTACTATACGGGGACAGGTCTGTGTGTGTGTGTCACACTGTGTGTGTGTGTGTGTGTGTGTGTTTGTTACACTGTGTGAGCAAACCTCTGCTATTCGGGGACAGGTCTGTGTGTGTGTGTTACACTGTGTGTGTCTTTTACACTGTGTGTGTTACACTGTGTGTGTGTGTGTGTGTGTGTGTGTGTGTGTGTGTGTTACACTGTGTGTGTGTGTGTGTGTGTGTGTGTGTTACACTGTGTGTGTGTGTTACACTGTGTCTGAGCAAACCTCTGCTATACGGGAACAGGTCTGTGTGTGTGTTACACTGTGTGTGTGTATTACATTGTGTGTGAGTAAACGTCTGTTATTCGGGGACAGGCCTGTGTGTGTGTGTTACACTGTGTGAGCAAACCTGCTATACAGGGACAGGTCTGTGTGTGTGTTACACTGTGTGTGAGATTGTGTGTGCATGTGTTACACAGTGTTTGCCATACTGTGTGTGTGATTGTATGTGTGTGTTACACTGTGTGAGATTGTGTGTGGATGTGTTACACTGTGTTTGCCATACTGTGTGTGAGATTGTGTGTGTGTGTGTTACACAGTGTTTTTCATACTGTGTGTGTGATTGTATGTGTGTGTTACACTGTGTGAAATTGTGTGTGCATTTGTTACACAGTGTTTGTCATACTGTGTGTGTGTGTGATTGTATGTGTATGATACACTGTGGCAGTTTGTGCGTGCACGGTACCCTGAGTGTGTGCAGCACATAGTGTGTGTTATTTGATATTGAATATCTTGTTGTGTTCTTGTCTTGTTTGTCTTTAATAGTGTATCTTTTTCCTCTGCATTCCCCCTCCCCTATATCACTACCCCCTCCCCTATATCACTACCCCCTCCCCTATATCACTACCCCCTCCCCTATATCACTACCCCCTCCCCTATATCACTACCCCCTCCCCTATATCACTACCCCCTCCCCTATATCACTACCCCCTCCCCTATATCACTCCCCCCTCCCCTATATCACTCCCCCCTCCCCTATATCACTACCCCTCCCCTATATCACTCCCCCCTCCCCTATATCACTCCCCCCTCCCCTATATCACTCCCCCCTCCCCTATATCACTACCCCCTCCCCTATATCACTACCCCCTCCCCTATATCACTACCCCTCCCCTATATCACTACCCTCTCCGCTATATCACTACCTCCTCCCCTATATCACTACCCCCTCCCCTATATCACTACCCCCTCCCCTATATCACTACCCCCTCCCCTATATCACTCCCCCCTCCCCTATATCACTCCCCCCTCCCCTATATCACTCCCCCCTCCCCTATATCACTACCCCCTCCCCTATATCACTACCCCCTCCCCTATATCACTACCCCCTCCCCTATATCACTACCCCTCCCCTATATCACTCCCCCCTCCCCTATATCACTACCCCCTCCCCTATATCACTTCCCCTCCCCTATATCACTACCCCCTCCCCTATATCACTACCCCTCCCCTATATCACTACCCCTCCCCCTACTTGTCACACACAATCTTCCTCTCTCCTCCCCTATACATCTCTCTCCAACTCTCCTCCCCTGTACATCTCTCTCCAACTCTCCTCCCCTGTACATCTCTCTCTCTCTCCCCAACTCTCCTCCCCTGTACATCTCTCTCTCTCCCCAACTCTCCTCCCCTGTACATCTCTCTCTCTCTCCAACTCTCTCCTCCCCTGTACATCTCTCACTCTCCAACTCTCCTCCCCTATACATCTCTCTCTCTCCAACTCTCTCCTCCCCTGTACATCTCTCTCTCTCCAACTCTCCTCCCCTATACATCTCTCTCTCTCCAACTCTCTCCTCCCCTGTACATCTCTCTCTCTCCAACTCTCCTCCCCTGTACATCTCTCTCTCCCCAACTCTCCTCCCCTGTACATCTCTCACTCTCTCCAACTCCCCTCCCTTGTAGATCTCTCTCTCCAACTCTCTCCTCCCCTATACATCTCTCGCTCTCCAACTCTCCTCCCCTATACATCTCTCTCTCTCCAACTCTCTCCTTCCCTGTACATCTCTCTCTCTCCAACTCTCTCCTCCCCTGTACATCTCTCTCTCTCCAACTCTCCTCCCCTGTACATCTCTCTCTCCCCAACTCTCCTCCCCTGTAGATCTCTCTCTCCAACTCTCCTCCCCTATACATCTCTCTCTCCAACTCTCCTCCCCTATACATCTCTCTCTCTCTCTCTCCAACTCTCCTCCCCTATACATCTCTCTCTCTCCAACTCTCTCCTCACCTGTACATCTCTCTCCAACTCTCCTCCCCTGTACATCTCTCTCTCTCCAACTCTCTCCCCCCCTATACATCTCTCTCTCTCCAACTCTCTCCTCCCCTGTACATCTCTCTCTCTCCAACTCTCTCCTCCCCTGTACATCTCTCTCTCTCCAACTCTCTCCTCCCCTATACATCTCTCACTCTCTCCAACTCTCCTCCCCTATACATATCTATCTCTCTCCAACTCTCCTCCCCTGTACATCTCTCTCTCTCTCTCCAACTCTCCTCCCCTGTACATCTCTCTCTCTCTCTCTCCAACTCTCCTCCCCTGTACATCTCTCTCTCCAACTCTCTCCTCCCCTGTACATCTCTCTCTCTCCAACTCTCCTCCCCTGTACATCTCTCTCGCTCTCCAACTCTCCTCCCCTGTACATCTCTCTCTCTCCAACTCTCCTCCCCTGTACATCTCTCTCTCTCTCTCCAACTCTCTCCTCCCCTATACATCTCTCTCTCTCTCCAACTCTCCTCCCCTGTACATCTCTCTCTCCAACTCTCTCCTCCCCTATACATCTCTCTCTCTCTCCAACTCTCCTCCCCTGTACATCTCTCTCCCCAACTCTCCTCCCCTATACATCTCTCTCCAACTCTCCTCCCCTATACATCTCTCTCTCTCTCCAACTCTCCTCCACTATACATCTCTCTCTCTCTCCAACTCTCCTCCCCTATACATCTCTCTCTCTCTCTCCAACTCTCCTCCCCTATACATCTCTCTTTCTCTCCAACTCTCCTCCCCTATACATCTCTCTCTCTCTCCAACTCTCCTCCCCTATACATCTCTCTCTCTCTCTCCAACTCTCCTCCCCTGTACATCACTCTCTCTCCAACTCTCTCCTCCTCTGTACATCTCTCTCTCTCTCCCCAACTCTCCTCCTCTGTACATCTCTCTCTCTCCAACTCTCCTCCCCTATACATCTCTCTCTCTCCCCAACTCTCCTCCTCTGTACATCTCTCTCTCTCTCCAACTCTCCTCCCCTATACATCTCTCTCCCCAACTCTCCTCCCCTGTACATCTCTCTCTCTCCCCAACTCTCCCCCCCTATACATCTCTCTCTCTCCCCAACTCTCCTCCCCTGTACATCTCTCTCTCTCTCCAACTCTCTCCTCCCCTGTACATCTCTCTCCAACTCTCTCCTCCTCTGTACATCTCTCTCTCTCCCCAACTCTCCTCCCCTATACATCTCTCTCCCCAACTCTCCTCCCCTGTACATCTCTCTCTCTCCCCAACTCTCCTCCCCTATACATCTCTCTCTCTCTCCAACTCTCTCCTCCTCTGTACATCTCTCTCTCTCTCCCCAACTCTTCTCCCCTGTACATCTCTCTCTCTCCCCAACTCTCCTCCCCTATACATCTCTCTCTCTCCCCAACTCTCCTCCCCTGTACATCTCTCTCTCTCTCCAACTCTCTCCTCCCCTGTACATCTCTCTCTCTCCAACTCTCTCCTCCTCTGTACATCTCTCTCTCTCCCCAACTCTCCTCCCCTATACATCTCTCTCTCTCCCCAACTCTCCTCCCCTATACATCTCTCTCTCTCCCCAACTCTCCTCCCCTGTACATCTCTCTCTCTCTCCAACTCTCTCCTCCCCTGTACATCTCTCTCTCTCCAACTCTCTCCTCCTCTGTACATCTCTCTCTCCCCAACTCTCCTCCTCTGTACATCTCTCTCTCTCCAACTCTCCTCCCCTATACATCTCTCTCTCTCCCCAACTCTCCTCCCCTGTACATCTCTCTCTCTCTCCAACTCTCTCCTCCCCTGTACATCTCTCTCTCTCCAACTCTCTCCTCCTCTGTACATCTCTCTCTCTCCCCAACTCTCCTCCCCTATACATCTCTCTCTCTCCCCAACTCTCCTCCCCTATACATCTCTCTCTCTCCCCAACTCTCCTCCCCTGTACATCTCTCTCTCTCCAACTCTCTCCTCCTCTATACATCTCTCTCTCTCCAACTCTCCTCCCCTGTACATCTCTCTCTCTCCCCAACTCTCCTCCCCTGTATAAGGAAAATAGAGAAGTTGCGCCAAAAGAGATTTCCTACTGTTCGATACGTAACTTCAGTCCTTTACACAATGCAGTTCCGCTGCCCGAGTCTCTCAGAGGTGATTCACCAACCTCTGTATAGATGTGCAGGAGGGAAAGGGGAAGGATCCTCAGGCGCGTTGTTCTGCTTGTGACTCCAGGGCATATATAAACGTAGACAATAGAAGAGAGAGGGGGACCACAATGAGGAAAAATTCAACATACATATATACCTTGCTTCTTCGTTAAGGGGGGTAAATAATGAATATATAATAAGGGAGGAGACACAGTCACATCAGGTGTCTAATCTTGGTCAGATGACTACTCCTCTGGAGGGGGGATGGATTGAGGGTGAGGGGAAGCCTCCTGATGATTCCTCAGAAAATAGGGAAAAGGGGAAAAATAGTGTAATAAAATGTATTAACATACAAAAGAATAGAGATTAAAAACTCGCAAGCGGCCAAATAATATTGGCATAGTGAGGAGATAGATCCAGACTCCACAGAGCGTCCCTTTCAGAGATGGGTTGTCATGTGTTGCCTGGTTTCCAGCTGGCAGAGTCTTCTAGTCCGTGCGTGGAGATCAGCAAGCGGCAGGGAAGGTGTCCATACGCCCGTGCACGAGCTGGGTCTTCCTCCGTCTGCCTTCCTCTCCGCTGTAATTTTTTCTGAGGAGGTCCTGGACGTGGAGGAGTTCGTGGGCAGATGGATGGAATCCCTGCTTCCAGATAAAACACCAGCGGAGCTCCAACTAGATCGCTGCCACTTCCGGGAAACTGAACCTGAGACTGCAGCAGAGAGGAGAGGTCAGAGCACAGCCGCCTCCCTGTACCAGGTTTGTAAATTGTGCGAGAAACGAGGAAGAACAGAACCTTGTGGCGTTGCAGGACCACAGGAAAATCTACTACAGAACCTGCACAGACCTCCCCCCTCACACAGAGCTCCTGGTCTGGTATGGAGATGAATATGGGAAAGAGCTTGGTATCAAGAGGGCACGCTGTGGAAAAGTAACGCGCCAGCACCAGCTGCGCTGGTCGCTTTCCTCCAGTTAATTTCCAGCGCTGGACGCTTCTCCGCCTGGACCACATCTCTCGGGGGATTGTTTGGCAGAGGCTTGGACCGCAGGGCACGATGGCAGCGATCTCCTCCCCTATACATCTCTCTCCAACTCTCCTCCCCTGTACATCTCTCTCTCCAACTCTCTCCTCCCCTGTACATCTCTCTCTCTCCCCAACTCTCCTCCCCTGTATAAGGAAAATAGAGAAGTTGCGCCAAAAGAGATTTCCTACTGTTCGATACGTAACTTCAGTCCTTTACACAATGCAGTTCCGCTGCCCGAGTCTCTCAGAGGTGATTCACCAACCTCTGTATAGATGTGCAGGAGGGAAAGGGGAAGGATCCTCAGGCGCGTTGTTCTGCTTGTGACTCCAGGGCATATATAAACGTAGACAATAGAAGAGAGAGGGGGACCACAATGAGGAAAAATTCAACATACATATATACCTTGCTTCTTCGTTAAGGGGGGTAAATAATGAATATATAATAAGGGAGGAGACACAGTCACATCAGGTGTCTAATCTTGGTCAGATGACTACTCCTCTGGAGGGGGGATGGATTGAGGGTGAGGGGAAGCCTCCTGATGATTCCTCAGAAAATAGGGAAAAGGGGAAAAATAGTGTAATAAAATGTATTAACATACAAAAGAATAGAGATTAAAAACTCGCAAGCGGCCAAATAATATTGGCATAGTGAGGAGATAGATCCAGACTCCACAGAGCGTCCCTTTCAGAGATGGGTTGTCATGTGTTGCCTGGTTTCCAGCTGGCAGAGTCTTCTAGTCCGTGCGTGGAGATCAGCAAGCGGCAGGGAAGGTGTCCATACGCCCGTGCACGAGCTGGGTCTTCCTCCGTCTGCCTTCCTCTCCGCTGTAATTTTTTCTGAGGAGGTCCTGGACGTGGAGGAGTTCGTGGGCAGATGGATGGAATCCCTGCTTCCAGATAAAACACCAGCGGAGCTCCAACTAGATCGCTGCCACTTCCGGGAAACTGAACCTGAGACTGCAGCAGAGAGGAGAGGTCAGAGCACAGCCGCCTCCCTGTACCAGGTTTGTAAATTGTGCGAGAAACGAGGAAGAACAGAACCTTGTGGCGTTGCAGGACCACAGGAAAATCTACTACAGAACCTGCACAGACCTCCCCCCTCACACAGAGCTCCTGGTCTGGTATGGAGATGAATATGGGAAAGAGCTTGGTATCAAGAGGGCACGCTGTGGAAAAGTAACGCGCCAGCACCAGCTGCGCTGGTCGCTTTCCTCCAGTTAATTTCCAGCGCTGGACGCTTCTCCGCCTGGACCACATCTCTCGGGGGATTGTTTGGCAGAGGCTTGGACCGCAGGGCACGATGGCAGCGATCTCCTCCCCTATACATCTCTCTCCAACTCTCCTCCCCTGTACATCTCTCTCTCCAACTCTCTCCTCCCCTGTACATCTCTCTCTCTCCAACTCTCTCCTCCCCTGTACATCTCTCCAACTCTCTCCTCCCCTATACATCTCTCACTCTCCCCAACTCTCTCCTCCCCTGTACATCTCTCTCCAACTCTCTCCTCCCCTATACATCTCTCTCTCTCTCCAACTCTCTCCTCCCCTGTACATCTCTCTCCTCCCCTATACATCTCTCTCTCTCTCCAACTCTCCTCCCCTATACATCACTCTCCAACTCTCTCCTCCCCTATACATCTCTCACTCTCCCCAACTCTCTCCTCCCCTGTACATCTCTCTCCAACTCTCTCCTCCCCTATACATCTCTCTCTCCAACTCTCTCCTCCCCTATACATCTCTCTCCAACTCTCTGCTCCCCTATACATATCTCACTCTCCCCAACTCTCTCCTCCCCGGTACATCTCTCTCTCTCCAACTCTCCTCCCCTATACATCGCTCTCTCCAACTCTCCTCCCCTATACATCTCTCTCTCCAACTCTCTCCACCCCTATACATCTCTCACTCTCCCCAACTCTCTCCTCCCCTGTACATCTCTCTCTCTCCAACTCTCTCCTCCCCTATACATCTCACTCTCTCCAACTCTCTCCTCCCCTGTACATCTCTCTCTCCAACTCTCCTTCCCTGTACATCTCTCTCCAACTCTCTCCTCCCCTGTACATCTCTCTCCAACTCTCTCCTCCCCTGTACATCTCTCTCTCTCCAACTCTCTCCTCCCCTGTACATCTCTCTCTCTCCAACTCTCTCCTCCCCTGTACATCTCTCTCTCCAACTCTCCTTCCCTGTACATCTCTCTCCAACTCTCTCCTCCCCTGTACATCTCTCTCTCTCCAACTCTCTCCTCCCCTGTACATCTCTCTCTCTCTCCAACTCTCTCCTCCCCTGTACATCTCTCTCTCCCCAACTCTCTCCTCCCCTGTACACCTCTCTCTCCAACTCCTCCCCTATACATCTCTCTCTCCCCAACTCTCTCCTCCCCTGTACATCTCTCTCTCCAACTCTCTCCTCCCCTATACATCTCTCCAACTCTCTCCTCCCCTATACATCTCTCTCTCCAATTCTCCCCTATACATCTCTCTCCAACTCTCTCCTCCCCTATACATCTCTCTCTCCAACTCTCTCCTCCCCTGTACATCTCCCTCTCCAACTCTCTCCCCTATACATCTCTCTCTCTCTCCTCCCCTATACATCTCTCTCTCCAACTCTCTCCTCCCCTATACATCTCTCTCTCCAACTCTCTCCTCCCCTATACATCTCTCTCTCCAACTCTCTCCTCCCCTATACATCTCTCTCTCTCCAACTCTCTCCTCCCCTATACATCTCTCTCTCCAACTCTCCTCCCCTGTACATCTCTCTCTCTCCAACTCTCTCCTCCCCTATACATCTCTCTCTCTCTCCAACTCTCTCCTCCCCTATACATCTCTCTCTCCAACTCTCTCCTCCCCTGTACATCACTCTCTCCAACTCCTCCCCTGTACATCACTCTCTCCCCCAACTCTCTCCTACCCTGTACATCACTCTCCAACTCTCTCCTCCCCTGTACATCTCTCTCTCCAACTCTCCTTCCCTGTACATCTCTCTCCAACTCTCTCCTCCCCTGTACATCTCTCTCTCTCCAACTCTCTCCTCCCCTGTACATCTCTCTCTCTCTCTCCAACTCTCTCCTCCCCTGTACATCTCTCTCTCCCCAACTCTCTCCTCCCCTGTACATCTCTCTCTCTCTCCAACTCTCCTCCCCTATACATCTCTCCCCAACTCTCTCCTCCCCTGTACATCTCTCTCTCTCTCCAACTCTCTCCTCCCCTATACATCTCTCTCTCCAACTCTCTCCTCCCCTATACATCTCTCTCTCCAACTCTCCTCCCCTATACATCTCTCTCCATCTCTCTCCTCCCCTATACATCTTTCTCTCCAACTCTCTCCTCCCCTGTACATCCCCCTCTCCAACTCTCTCCCCTATACATCTCTCTCTCCTCCCCTATACATCTCTTTCTCTCCAACTCTCTCCTCCCCTATACATCTCTCTCTCCAACTCTCCCCTCCCCTATACATCTCTCTCTCCAACTCTCTCCTCCCCTATACATCTCTCTCTCTCTCCAACTCTCTCCTCCCCTATACATCTCTCTCTCCAACTCTCCTCCCCTGTACATCTCTCTCTCTCCAACTCTCTCCTCCCCTATACATCTCTCTCTCCAACTCTCTCCTCCCCTATACATCTCTCTCTCTCCAACTCTCTCCTCCCCTATACATCTCTCTCTCTCTCCAACTCTCTCCTCCCCTATACATCTCTCTCCAACTCTCTCCTCCCCTATACATCTCTCTCTCCAACTCTCTCCTCCCCTGTACATCTCCCTCTCCAACTCTCTCCCCTATACATCTCTCTCTCTCTCCTCCCCTATACATCTCTCTCTCTCTCCAACTCTCTCCTCCCCTATACATCTCTCTCTCCAACTCTCTCCTCCCCTATACATCTCTCTCTCCAACTCTCTCCTCCCCTATACATCTCTCTCTCTCCAACTCTCTCCTCCCCTATACATCTCTCTCTCCAACTCTCCTCCCCTGTACATCTCTCTTTCTCCAACTCTCTCCTCCCCTATACATCTCTCTCTCCAACTCTCTCCTCCCCTATACATCTCTCTCTCCAACTCTCTCCTCCCCTGTACATCACTCTCTCCAACTCTCTCCTCCCCTGTACATCACTCTCTCCCCAACTCTCTCCTCCCCTGTACATCTCTCTCTCTCCAACTCTCTCCTCCCCTGTACATCTCTCTCTCCAACTCTCCTTCCCTGTACAACTCTCTCCTCCCCTGTACATCTCTCTCTCTCCAACTCTCTCCTCCCCTGTACATCTCTCTCTCTCCAACTCTCTCCTCCCCTGTACATCTCTCTCTCTCTCTCTCCAACTCTCTCCTCCCCTGTACATCTCTCTCTCCCCAACTCTCTCCTCCCCTGTACATCTCTCTCTCTCTCTCCAACTCTCCTCCCCTATACATCTCTCCCCAACTCTCTCCTCCCCTGTACATCTCTCTCTCTCTCCAACTCTCTCCTCCCCTATACATCTCTTTCTCCAACTCTCTCCTCCCCTATACATCTATCTCTCCAACTCTCCTCCCCTATACATCTCTCTCCATCTCTCTCCTCCCCTATACATCTTTCTCTCCAACTCTCTCCTCCCCTGTACACCCCCCTCTCCAACTCTCTCCCCTATACATCTCTCTCTCCTCCCCTATACATCTCTCTCTCTCCAACTCTCTCCTCCCCTATACATCTCTCTCTCTCCAACTCTCCCCTCCCCTATACATCTCTCTCTCCAACTCTCTCCTCCCCTATACATCTCTCTCTCTCCAACTCTCTCCTCCCCTATACATCTCTCTCTCCAACTCTCCTCCCCTGTACATCTCTCTCTCTCCAACTCTCTCCTCCCCTATACATCTCTCTCTCCAACTCTCTCCTCCCCTATACATCTCTCTCCAACTCTCTCCTCCCCTATACATCTCTCTCTCCAACTCTCTCCTCCCCTATACATCTCTCTCTCTCCAACTCTCTCCTCCCCTATACATCTCTCTCTCTCCAACTCTCTCCTCCCCTGTACATCTCTCTCCAACTCTCTCCTCCCCTATACATCTCTCTCTCCAACTCTCTCCTCCCCTATACATCTCTCTCTCCAACTCTCTCCTCCCCTATACATCTCTCTCTCTCTCCAACTCTCTCCTCCCCTATACATCTCTCTCTCTCCAACTCTCTCCTCCCCTATACATCTCTCTCTCCAACTCTCTCCTCCCCTATACATCTCTCTCTCTCCAACTCTCCTCCCCTGTACATCTCTCTCTCCAACTCTCCTCCCCTGTACATCTCTCTCTCTCTCCAACTCTCTCCTCCCCTGTACATCTCTCTCTCTCCAACTCTCTCTTCCCCTATACATCTCTCTCTCTCCAACTCTCTCCTCCCCTATACATCTCTCTCTCTCCAACTCTCTCCTCCCCTATACATCTCTCTCTCTCCAACTCTCCTCCCCTGTACATCTCTCTCTCTCTCTCCAACTCTCCTCCCCTATACATCTCTCTCCAACTCTCTCCTCCCCTATACATCTCTCCAACTCTCTCCTCCCCTATACATCTCTCTATCTCCAACTCTCTCCTCCCCTATACATCTCTCTCTCTCCAACTCTCTCCTCCCCTATACATCTCTCTCTCCAACTCTCTCCTCCCCTATACATCTCTCTCTCCAACTCTCTCCTCCCATGTACATCTCTCTCCAACTCTCTCCTCCCCTGTACATCTCTCTCCAACTCTCTCCTCCCCTGTACATCTCTCTCCAACTCTCTCCTCCCATGTACATCTCTCTCCAACTCTCTCCTCCCCTATACATCTCTCTCTCTCTCCAACTCTCTCCTCCCATGTACATCTCTCTCTCTCCAACTCTCTCCTCCCATGTACATCTCTCTCTCTCCAACTCTCTCCTCCCCTGTACATCTCTCTCTCTCTCCAACTCTCTCCTCCCCTGTACATCTCTCTCTCTCTCTCCAACTCTCTCCTCTCCTATACATCTCTCTCCAACTCTCTCCTCCCCTGTACATCTCTCTCTCTCCAACTCTCCTCCCCTATACATCTCTCTCTCTCTCTCTCCAACTCTCTCCTCCCATGTACATCTCTCTCTCTCCAACTCTCTCCTCCCCTGTACATCTCTCTCCAACTCTCTCCTCCCATGTACATCTCTCTCTCTCCAACTCTCTCCTCCCCTATACATCTCTCTCTCCAACTCTCTCCTCCCCTATACATCTCTCTCTCTCCAACTCTCTCCTCCCCTATACATCTCTCTCTCTCCAACTCTCTCCTCCCCTATACATCTCTCTCTCTCTCTCCAACTCTCTCCTCCCCTATACATCTCTCTCCAACTCTCTCCTCCCCTATACATCTCTCTCTCTCCAACTCTCTCCTCCCCTGTACATCTCTCTCTCTCTCCAACTCTCTCCTCCCCTGTACATCTCTCTCTCTCTCTCCAACTCTCTCCTCTCCTATACATCTCTCTCCAACTCTCTCCTCCCCTGTACATCTCTCTCTCTCCAACTCTCCTCCCCTATACATCTCTCTCTCTCTCTCTCCAACTCTCTCCTCCCATGTACATCTCTCTCTCTCCAACTCTCTCCTCCCCTGTACATCTCTCTCCAACTCTCTCCTCCCATGTACATCTCTCTCTCTCCAACTCTCTCCTCCCCTATACATCTCTCTCTCCAACTCTCTCCTCCCCTATACATCTCTCTCTCTCCAACTCTCTCCTCCCCTATACATCTCTCTCTCTCCAACTCTCCTCCCCTGTACATCTCTCTCTCTCCAACTCTCTCCTCCCCTATACATCTCTCTCTCTCTCTCCAACTCTCTCCTCCCCTATACATCTCTCTCCAACTCTCTCCTCCCCTATACATCTCTCTCTCTCCAACTCTCTCCTCCCCTATACATCTCTCTCTCCAACTCTCCTCCCCTGTACATCTCTCTCTCTCCAACTCTCTCCTCCCCTATACATCTCTCTCTCTCCAACTCTCTCCTCCCCTATACATCTCTCTCTCCAACTCTCTCCTCCCCTATACATCTCTCTCTCTCCAACTCTCTCCTCCCATGTACATCTCTCTCTCCAACTCTCTCCTCCCCTGTCCAACTCTCTCCTCCCATGTACATCTCTCTCTCTCTCTCCAACTCTCTACTCCCCTATACATCTCTCTCTCTCCAACACTCTCCTCCCCTGTACATCTCTCTCCAACTCTCTCCTCCCCTGTACATCTCTCTCTCCAACTCTCCTCCCCTGTACATCTCTCTCTCTCCAACTCTCTCCTCCCCTGTACATCTCTCTCTCCAACTCTCCTCCTCTGTACATCTCTCTCTCCAACTCTCCTCCCCTGTACATCTCTCCAACTCTCCTCCCCTCTACATCTCTCTCTCTCTCCAACTCTCTCCTCTCCTGTATATCTCTCACTCTCTCCAACTCTCTCCTCCCCTGTACATCTCTCACTCTCTCCAACTCTTTCCTCCCCTATACATCTCTCTATCTCCAACTCTCTTCTCCCCTATACATCTCTCTCTCTCCAACTCTCTCCTCCCCTATACATCTCTCTCTCTCCAACTCTCTCCTCCCTTATACATCTCTCACACTCTCGAACTCTCGCCTCCCCTGTACATCTCTCACTCTCCAACTCTCTCCTCCCCTATACACCTCCCTCTCTCCAACTCTCTCCTCCCCTATACATCTCTCACACTCTCGAACTCTCTCCTCCCATGTACATCTCTCTCTCTCCAACTCTCTCCTCCCCTGTACATCTCTCTCCAACTCTCTCCTCCCATGTACATCTCTCTCTCTCCAACTCTCTCCTCCCCTATACATCTCTCTCTCCAACTCTCTCCTCCCCTATACATCTCTCTCTCTCCAACTCTCTCCTCCCCTATACATCTCTCTCTCTCCAACTCTCCTCCCCTGTACATCTCTCTCTCTCCAACTCTCTCCTCCCCTATACATCTCTCTCTCTCTCTCCAACTCTCTCCTCCCCTATACATCTCTCTCCAACTCTCTCCTCCCCTATACATCTCTCTCTCTCCAACTCTCTCCTCCCCTATACATCTCTCTCTCCAACTCTCCTCCCCTGTACATCTCTCTCTCTCCAACTCTCTCCTCCCCTATACATCTCTCTCTCTCCAACTCTCTCCTCCCCTATACACCTCTCTCTCCAACTCTCTCCTCCCCTATACATCTCTCTCTCTCCAACTCTCTCCTCCCATGTACATCTCTCTCTCCAACTCTCTCCTCCCCTGTCCAACTCTCTCCTCCCATGTACATCTCTCTCTCTCTCTCCAACTCTCTACTCCCCTATACATCTCTCTCTCTCCAACACTCTCCTCCCCTGTACATCTCTCTCCAACTCTCTCCTCCCCTGTACATCTCTCTCTCCAACTCTCCTCCCCTGTACATCTCTCTCTCTCCAACTCTCTCCTCCCCTGTACATCTCTCTCTCCAACTCTCCTCCTCTGTACATCTCTCTCTCCAACTCTCCTCCCCTGTACATCTCTCCAACTCTCCTCCCCTCTACATCTCTCTCTCTCTCCAACTCTCTCCTCTCCTGTATATCTCTCACTCTCTCCAACTCTCTCCTCCCCTGTACATCTCTCACTCTCTCCAACTCTTTCCTCCCCTATACATCTCTCTATCTCCAACTCTCTTCTCCCCTATACATCTCTCTCTCTCCAACTCTCTCCTCCCCTATACATCTCTCTCTCTCCAACTCTCTCCTCCCCTATACATCTCTCACACTCTCGAACTCTCGCCTCCCCTGTACATCTCTCACTCTCCAACTCTCTCCTCCCCTATACACCTCCCTCTCTCCAACTCTCTCCTCCCCTATACATCTCTCACACTCTCGAACTCTCTCCTCCCCTGTACATCTCTCACTCTCTCCAACTCTCCTCCCCTATACATCTCTCTCTCCAACTCTCTCCTCCCCTATATATCTCTCACTCTCTCCAACTCTCTCCTCCCCTATACATCTCTCACACTCTCGAACTCTCGCCTCCCCTATCCATCTCTCACTGTCTCCAACTCTATCCTCCCCTATACATCTCTCTCTCTCTCTCTCTCTCCAACTCTCTCCTCCCCTATACATCTCTCTCTCTCGAACTCTCGCCTCCCCTATCCATCTCTCACTCTCCAACTCTCTCCTCCCCTGTACATCTCTCACACTCTCGAACTCTCTCCTCCCCTACACATCTCTCACACTCTTGAGCTCTCTCCTCCCATATATGTCTCTCACTTTCTCTTCTCTGTGCTGTCTCTCAGGTTTTATGTTTTTGAGTGCTCAGTGTGTACCAGAGGTCCCGAAAGCGCCTGGAGACTTCCCCTGGGATGGTGAGTGTGGGACACATGGGGACAGTCCCCTCCTGTGTCCCCTCTCTGTCACACACGGTGTATGTGCTTGACACTATCCCCTGTCACTGTCGCATACTGTCCCCTCTGTGTCACACACACACACACACTCTGTGTATGTATTTGACACTATCCCCTGTCACTGCCACACAGGGTGGATGTGTCGTACACACGGTGTATGTGTTTGATACTATCCCCTGTCACTGTCACACAGAATGGACGTGTCGCACACACGGTGTATGTGTTTGATACTATCCCCTGTCACTGTTACATAGGGTAGACGTGTCACACACATGGTGCATGTGTTTGACACTATCCCCTGTCACTGCCACACAGAGTGGATGTGTCGCACACACGGTGTATGTGTTTGACACTATCCCTTTTCACACAGGGTGGATGTGTCGCACACACGGTGTATGTGTTTGACACTATCCCGTCACTGTCACACAGAGTGGACGTGTCGCACACATGGTGTACGTGTTTGACACGATCCTCTATGACTGTGACACAGGGTGGATGTGTTGTACACACGGTGTATGTGTTTGATACTATCCCCTGTCACTGTTACATAGGGTAGACGTGTCACACACACGTTGTATGTGTTTGACACTATCCCCTGTCACTCACACAGGGTGGATGTGTCGCACACACGGTGTACGTGTTTGACACTATCCCCTGTCACTGCCACACAGGGTGGATGTGTCGCACACACGGTGTATGTGTTTGACACTATCCTTGTCACACAGGGTGGATGTGTCGCACACACGGTGTATGTGTATGACACTATCCCGTCACTGTCACACAGAGTGGACGTGTCGCACACATGGTGTACGTGTTTGACACGATCCCCTATGACTGTCACACAGGGTGGATGTGTCGCACACATGGTGGATGTGTTTGACACAATCCCCTGTCACTGTCACACAGGGTGGACGTGTCGCACACACGGTGTATGTGTATGACACTATCCCGTCACTGTCAGACAGAGTGGACGTGTCGCACACATGGTGTACGTGTTTGACACGATCCCCTATGACTGTCACACAGGGTGGATGTGTCGCACACATGGTGCATGTGTTTGACACTATCCCCTGTCACTGCCACACAGGGTGGATGTGTCGCACACACGGTGTATGTGTTTGACACTATCCCTTGTCACACGGTGGATGTGTCGCACACACGGTGTATGTGTTTGACACTATCCCGTCACTGTCACACAGAGTGGACGTGTCGCACACATGGTGTATGTGTTTGACACGATCCCCTGTCACTGTCACACAGGGTGGACGTGTCGCACACATGGTGTACGTGTTTGACACGATCCCCTATGACTGTCACACAGGGTGGACGTGTCGCACACATGGTGGATGTGTTTGACACGATCCCCTGTCACTGTCACACAGGGTGGACGTGTTTGACACGATCCCCTGTCACTGTCACACAGGGTGGATGTGTTTGACACTAGCCACTGTCACTGTCACACATTGTCCCCTCTCTGCCACACACACGGTGTACGTGTTTGACACGATCCCCTGTCACTGTCACACATTGTCCCCTCTCTGTTACACACACGGTGTACGTGTTTGACACGATCCCCTGTCACTGTCGCACATTGTCCCCTCTCTGTCACACACACGGTGTACGTGTTTGACACGATCCCCTGTCACTGTTACACATTGTCCCCTCTCTGTCACACACACAGTGTACTTGTTTGACACGATCCCCTGTCACTGTCACACATTGTCCCCTCTCTGTCACAAACACGGTGTACGTGTTTGACACGATCCCCTGTCACTGTCACACATTGTCCCCTCTCTGTCACAAACACGGTGTACGTGTTTGACACGATCCCCTGTCACTGTTACACATTGTCCCCTCTCTGTCACACACACAGTGTACTTGTTTGACACGATCCCCTGTCACTGTCACACATTGTCCCCTCTCTGTCACAAACACGGTGTACGTGTTTGACACGATCCCCTGTCACTGTCACACAGGGTGGACGTGTCGCACCTGGTCTTGTATCACCTCAGTATTTGCTGTAAGAAGAAATATTTCGACTTTGAGCGAGAAATTTTGTCCTTTATCAACGAGAACTGGGAGAGTTTACTGCTGGGCGAGGTGAGTGTGCATATATGTGTGTGTGTATATCTTTATTTATATAGCGCCATTAATCTACACAGCGCTTCACAGCAGTAACACACGTGACAATCATATAAATAAGAAATAATATAAATAACACATCATGGGAAGAAGCGATTCAGACATAAAAGTAACATTAAGGAAGAGGAGTCCCTGCCCCGAGGAGCTTACAGTCTAATTGGTAGGTAGGGAGAACGCACAGACAGTAGGAGGGAGTTCTGGTAAGTGCGTCTGCAGGGGGCCACGCTTTATGTATGAGGTGTTCATTATCAGCCACGAAGCTGGGAAGGGGGGGGAAATGAAACAGATAACGAATGAAATAGAATAGATTGGGAAACAAGGGGTCATAGAGGTAGAATGGGAGCAAGTGCGAGTTTGATGAGCAGCGAGACACCCATAGTAAATACAGATAATACTAGAAAACTTCTAAAGACTAAACCAAGTGGGCGCAGAAAGGAAGGAGCAGATAAGATAATAGTATAGCTGAAAAATAACTTCAATGCATGCTTGCTAATGCAAGAAGCCTGACAGATAAAGGGGCCTATGCAGAGAGCAGCGAATTTTAAAATTGGCGAATTTATTAAAAAGTAGATTTTTTGGAGAGTTTTAATCTCCATATGCAGAAAAGTGCGGATTCTGCTATGTTTAACATGGATGCGTGTGGCGAGTTTAAATTGGCGAGATGCGCGCTTCAGAAATGTGTTAAAACAAATTCGCGGCTTTTTTTTTCCCTTTGCAATGGCCGCGAGCGGCAGTTTTTTCTGGCGAGTTAAAACTGAGACAATCGCGCCATTTTATTGGCGCGAACAGCCGCTAGATGCCGTTCGCGCCTCTCTGCATACGGATATTTTTAAAACTGGCGAGATTGAGGTTCTCGCCAGCCGCGAGGCGAGTTTTATAACTAGAAAAGAAAAATTGGCGCGTTTTTCGGAACTCGCCATTTTCTGCTGCTTTCTGCGCGATTTTCTCCAAAAAATGGCGAATTTCGAAATAGCGCTGCTCTCTGCATAGGCCCCAAAATGGGGGAGCTTGAATTAATAGCTGCAAGGGAGCAGTATGATATCATAGGCATTACTGAAACATGGTGGGATGAAACTCATGGCTGGGCAGTTCATTTAGAGGGTTATTCCCTTTATCGGAAGGATCGAACAAATAGAAGGGGAGGTGGAGTATGTTTATATGTTAAACCGGATCTAAAACCTATTATAAAGGGATGATGTTTGTGAAGGGAATGATGAAAATGTAGAGACCTTGTGGATAGAAATTAGCACAGGAGGTAAAAGTATAAAGAAAATGTTTGTGGGAATATGCTATAAACCCCCAAATATCTGTGAGATTGAGGAAGCTAAAATACTTTTGCAAATGGAGAAGGCATCAAAACTGGGTCATGTTTGCATAATGGGGTATTAGGGCGATGTATGGGTGTATAACTCACCCCTCATGTTTGCATAATGGGGGATTAGGGTGATGTATGGGTGTATAACTCACCCCTCATGTTTGCATAATGGGGGATTAGGGTGATGTATGGGTGTATAACTCACCCCTCATGTGCAGCAGTGGGATTTAAACATGTTAACAGCCGGTTCTTACTGTTTGCGGCTTCCTAAGGGGTTGGGGTGATGGCGTCTGACCCTCACTAGATATAAGAGCACCTCCCAACTCTCATTGGTTAATAAGGGATTAACCAGGACATAGTGGCTGGTGATAAATGCATATCATTAAAGTGAATGCAATACCCTCTACAACTGAAATATATAATCAATTTGTTGAATGAATAAAATAAGCTATAGGAACGATACCACATAGTGCATTAAGCTGATTTTAAACGTAATACTATATTGGGTGAACATTATAGCATATCTATAAGTTCATAAATGCCATCTCACAGAGATGATCAATAACCATAACCTATATACGATGATTATCTATTTACTAAGTATTTAGACATCACTTCTATACATATGAAAATTAATCAGACGACTAACATAGTTATATTTATATAAAACATGAGTAACATTATTGGACAGTATCATTATACCCATGTCATTTCTATGATTCAAAATGATTAAAGTAGATCAATTATATGAGTATCTCAAATAAATATGCATACAACGTAAACATTACACATATGGATAATCCATTTTCTGAAAAGAAGATCTCTCAACCTATTGGTACGTCGTAATGTAGAACTTGTCCTATATATTATTAGAAAATACAGACCGTCATCTCTAACGCCCCCGTATATAATGGGAACAAGAAAACACCAATATAGTAACATATTGCTTAGAAACGTATTTCTTCAAAACATATTGTTTCAAAACACATCAGTTGGGATTTCAAATCGTTTTGGATGAATATTTTCAACATACCAATATCTTGCCCGAGAGTTAATCAGTTAACAATCAATAACCTTTGTGAAAACAAATATAACCGAATTAATCAGATTAGTCATGTTATACAGATAAAACAGAATAGACAGAATTAAACAGATTATTCGGAACAACAACAATACATTTGCTGCATGATGTCCCTGAACAGAGAATATATCCTGGCTTTCTCAATTATAACATTTTCTGATCACCTTCATTGATCCCTGTCCTGTGACCCCTCGGGGGTCCTATCATATCCTCCATTTTCATTAACTGATCTATTTTGAGAAAGTAACACAATTTGTGCCTTAACAAATGTCACTTCCTGAGCTTTTTTTCTTCTTATATTCTCTGCTTGTTTGCATCTGTTCTACCACAGTAGCAATCTCTGACAAACTTTTATGCTCCCAACCAATGCACACTGTCTGTACTCGCGTCCCAATTTCTGCATGCAAACGTTTCACAAAAGCCGCCATTATAAGTGGTCTTACGTTCGTCTCTACTTTTCCTCAATACCTCCATATGCCTTGATCATTTTCAATAATCTATTGGCACATGCACTTACTGTTTCTACCTTATTTTGTTTTGTATGCCATTTAAAATAACATTGCCATTCCAATGGGCCAGTCCTTTTTGTACATAGATAAATATTCTAATTTATCTAAATTAAAAGTGCCACCTAGTGGCCATTATTTCTATTTTTATCCTTAGTTATATTAAAGTATAAGGAATCTGTCCAATCATAATATAATTTGGAGTTCCTTTTTCGGGACCCTCCTTTTCTTCAACAGAATTCTTTTGGCCCATTTTAAACTTTCCACACAGGACTTTAATAACTACTGCAGATTTACATTACCCTGTATCACACAGATACAGATATTGTCGTTAGCCTCTATACCACACAGGTTCTATCAATGGACACACACAATTACTTACTCACTATGGGAACTCCGTCACCCTGACTAGACTTCAAAGAGACCTCATGAAACACTCAACATTTTAAACTAAAGGCGCTTCAAAAGGCGCCTTATCAATCAAATGATCATAGAGTTGAGTGTTCCAATGAGAGCCGTCTGTCTCCTTTGGTCCATGTTTCCGAGATTTTGGAATCCCATCCTCGTCACCAAAATTGTCGTTGTTTGCAAATTCACATAGATAATAGCAAACATGGGTTCTTAGATAATGAGTAGTTTATTGCCTGTACAGCATAGAGTATGATCATACATGAAAGTCAATCGGACTCTGCCAGGGTAGGTCCCAATCAGGCTTTATATACACTTTTCATTTTCATAGTCTAACATTGGTTAATAGGCAGGTTTATTATGACGTGACGCATACATTCGGTGATCATGCAGTTGTTAGAAAAATCTTCAATCAGGAATCAAGTTTCCAGTTCAAAATCATCTCATACTTAACTTATGCAATTAGAGATTGTAGATGGAAAATTAACTACGATCAAATAGGACTATAGTGAAGAAAATACATCCTGGTGGCAAAGATAGTTTGGAAGAAAAATGCCTTCTCTTACCCAAGGAATGATACATTGGATGACCCATCCTCTGTTAATGATTGCTATTTTAATTTTAGTACTCATTATTAGCGTTGGACCGGGTCCTCATTTCTAAAAAAAAAAAAACGGGTAACAGATACCCGGCCAAAATCAATGGTTCTACCCGGTCGGGACCTGGTTTGGCACTTACCTGCATGGTGGCGGCGACATCTAGGACCAGCAGCAGTTGTCCTGTGGCGGTGGCAGCATCAGAGGTGTCTTCAGCCGGCGGGGGGGCTGCAGGAATCCCTTCCACAGCACCGGAGCAGGTAAACAGTGTGTGTGAGCTGCCGGGGAACCACGTGACCGGAGCAGGAGACGGAGCGTTCCTATTGGACAGCCGGCTGTCTCCTGCTCCGGTCACGTGGTTCCCCGGCCGCTCACACACACACTGTTTACCTGCTCCGCTGCTGTGGAAGTGATTCCTGCAGCTCCCCCGCCGGCTGAAGACACCTCCGTTGCTGCTACCGCCACAGGACTGCGGCTGCTGGTCCTAGATGTCTTTGGAAAGGTAAGTAATAAGATTATTTCCAGCTGCCCTGACATTAATACCCGGCGTTGAGCCCACTTCTCAGTTGCCGGGTCCGGGTAATGTCCGGGTAGCTGGAAATGTACCGGGTACTGGGTAATTCCGGGTACTCGGTACACCACTACTCATTATATGTTGTATCATTCTGTTTAGAAGAATGAGAAAATTGAATGCAGATATAGCCGATGCTGAGTATAGATTAATTTTTTTAATTACAAGATCCTGTTATCAAAATGATACTTCCAAGTATCAAAGAGGGACTTGATATATTATTTTATACATATATATTTTCTATATTAAGTAGGACAACAATCAATATATAATCAATATATATATTCAGCACTCAATAGGTTAAAATGTTTTAAGTTGCTTTTCTCATGAAGGTTCGTAGGGGCGACTTGAAACTGAGTGACAGGATGTATGTATATTATTGATAAGATTTCTTTCCCAGTTTTCCATACATATTTCACTGATGCTATATGCTATAACTTCTATTGCGACAGGGGTGACCCGCTCTGGGCCTCTAGTCTGTTTGTCTTGTATTCAGAATCCAGTTTTTCCCAGGATTCTCATCTTTGCTTTGATGTATGTTGTTCTTAGTTTCTTATTTTTGTGAGAAACAAGTACATCATTTAGTGAGTTAGCAAAGACAAGTGATTTATATCTCTTTTTTTCCAAGCGTTTTAGTATTATCCCTATTATAAGCCTATCATCTAAAAGGTCACTAAAAGTAAGTAAAAACTGCTTAAAAACAGCTCAGTACAACAACAAAGTACGTCAGGGTACATCTTATCACTATAATTCTGGGCGGAGTGAAATCTACTGTCAGCGAAACTCATCCTTACAAATAAACACATTCTTTCACACAGAGATGGCTACACGAACAAAATGGATTATGAAAACTGCTCATAATTAATCTCCAGAGCCACTCCCCCCCAGTCCATTTCAACAGTACCTTAATAACAAAAAAAATGAGAAAAAAATATAGGACCCTTTCAGTGTGAGATGGGCAGGCAGATTATTGGAGATAAGGAAAAAGCAGATGTACAAATTCTTTGCCTCTGTGTTTACCAGGGCAGAATCAATTTCAATTGTAGTGCCGCAGGAGGAAGCCACAACCTCCATATTAACGAACAATTGGTTAACTGAGGAAGAAGTTCATAGGCGGCTTGATAAAATTAAAGTAAATAAGGCACCTGGCCCCGATGGCATACATCCAAGAGTTGTATGTATGCATGTATGTCTTTATTTATATAGCGCCATTAATGTACACAGCACTTCACAGCAGTAATATACGTGACAATCATATAAATAACAGATAATATAAATAACAGATCATGGGGAGAAGTGCTTCAGACATAAAAGTAACATTTAGGAAAATGAGTCTCTGCTCTGAAGAGCTTACACTCTAATTGGTAGGTAGGAAGAACGTACAGAGACAGTAGGAGGGTTTTCTGGTAAGTGCGTCTGCAGGGGGCCAAGGTTAATGTATGAGGTGTTCATTATCAACCATGGAGCTATTCATATGCTTCTTTAAGCAAGTGTGTCTTAAGGTGGGTACTAAATGTGGATAGAGAGGGTGCTAGTCGGGTACTGAGGGGAAGGGCATTCCAGAGGTGTGGGGCAGTCAGTGAGAAAGGGTTAAGACGGGAGAGGGCTTTCTATACAAAGGGGTAGAGAGAAGACATCCTTGAGCAGAACGCATATATATATACAGCGAAGGGTACACATTGGGGATACATTTGTTGTTGTTGCCTGCTCTTCAGCTTACAGACACCCCCCGGTCTCAGCGATACTCTCACCTGCTTCACGCTCTCACTGCTCAGAAGGACAGGTAAGAGGCCTGATTATTCCCACAGCTATATATCCGTATCATGTGTGGGCCCTGGTGTGTGTATATATATATATATATATATATGTATCAACATGTGGTCCTGTAGTGACCCGTCGGTGGCCCCTCCGTTATATATAGCTTTCCACACGTGGCCCCTCTGTTATATATAGCTTTCCACACGTGGCCCCTCTGTTATATATAGCTTTCCACACGTGGCCCCTCCGTTCTATATAGCTTTCCACATGTGGCCCCTCCGTTCTATATAGCTTTCCACACGTGGCCCCTCCGTTCTATATAGCTTTCCACACGTGGCCCCTCCGTTCTGTATAGCTTTCCACACGTGGCCCTGTGTCTCTTTAGGTTTATCTCGGGGAAAGAGATTAAGAAGAAGAAGTGTTTGTTTGGGCTGCAAAGCCGCGTCCCTCCTCCGGCCCCGCAGAGCGCAGAGCGAGAGCTGAGACTGCGCGGGACGAGCGCGCGGAGCTCTGCACACTGTGTGAGGTGAGAAACACACCGTGACCTGCGTATTACACACACCGTGACCTGCGTATTACACACACCGTGACCTGCGTATTACACACACTGCGTCCCTCCTCCAGCCCCGCAGAGCGAGAGCTGAGACTGCGCGGGACGAGCGCGCGGAGCTCTGCACACTGTGAGGTGAGAAACACACCGTGACCTGCGTATTACACACACCGTGACCTGAGTATTACACACACCGTGACCTGCGTATTACACACACTGTGACCTGAGTATTACACACACTGTGCCCTGCTTATTGCGTTCACCGTGACCTGCGTATTACACAAACTGTGTGAGGTGGAAAACACACCGTGACCTGCTTATTACACACACCGTGACCTGCTTATTACACACACCGTGACCTGCTTATTACACACACCGTGACCTGCGTATTACACACTGCGACCTGTGTATTACACAAACTGCGGGAGGGAAAAACACACCGTGATCGGCTTATTGCGTACACCGTGACCTGTGTATAAAGTACACTGTGTTTTGCGTATTGTGCACATGGTAGCCTGTGTATTACGTACAACGTGACCTGTTTTATGTACACCGGGACCAGTGTATTTCGTTCACCACGGCTACTATTTATTGCGCACACAGTGACCTGTGTATTACAAACATCAGGACCTGTGTATTACAAACATCAGGACCTGTGTATTACAAACATCAGGACCTGTGTATTACAAACATCAGGACCTGTGTATTACAAACATCAGGACCTGTGTATTACGTGCACCATGACCTGCATGGTATAAACATATTGCACACGCCCCATTATATATATGTGTTTATACCACGGGACATTATATATATATATAATGGGTTGTGTGCAATATGTTTATACCACGGGACATTATATATATATATATGTATGTATAAATAACTATATATATATATATATATATATATATATATATATATATATATATATATATATATATATATATATATATATATATATATATATAGCAACTGTAAATATTCCTGTATATTCATTTGCATGTCTTAGACAGGTCTGCAACCCTGTCTTTCACCATTATCACCCAGCAAACAGCACTTCCACTGCAGCAAGGGATTCTGGGAAATGACATGCAAATGAGCACACAGTGCCACCTTTTATCTCATGCTCACATTACATGAGCAACCCTTAGTCAATGCATGCTGCTTTAAACACAGCTTTTAAGCAAGGACTTGGGAGATGCAAAGTCAGTTAACCCACTCACCGACATGTTTCAACCTTGATGGGTCTCATCAGTGTGAGGTTGGCTTACTGACAGACCTGTCTAAGACATGCAAATGAATATACAGGAATATTTACAGTTGCTTTATGCTTTACTGTGGAGGGTTTTAGTCACTTTTTTTACCCACCATAACCTATATATATATATGTATATATATATAATGTCCCGTAGTATTAATATATTGCACATCCTGTGGTATAAACATATTGCACACAACCCATTATATATATATAATGTCCCGTGGTATATATATATCGCGCACGCCCCAGCGAGCAGATATACAGACCTTTTGCAGTTCCCTTGCAGGGAGGGGCGGGATCCTGAGACGCCCCGTGGTATATATATATCACGCCCCAGTGAGCAGATATAAAGACCTTTTGCAGTTCCCTTGCAGGGAGGGGCGGGATCCTGAGACGCCCCGTGGTATATATATATCACTCCCCAGCGAGCAGATATAAAGACCTTTTGCAGTTCCCTTGCAGGGAGGGGCGGGATCCTGAGACGCCCCGTGGTATATATATATATATCACTCCCCAGCGAGCAGATATAAAGACCTTTTGCAGTTCCCTTGCAGGGAGGGGCGGGATCCTGAGACGCCCCGTGGTATATATATATCGCGCACGCCCCAGCGAGCAGATATAAAGACCTTTTGCAGTTCCCTTGCAGGGAGGGGCGGGATCCTGAGACACCCCGTGGTATATATATATCACGCCCCAGCGAGCAGATATAAAGACCTTTTGCAGTTCCCTTGCAGGGAGGGGCGGGATCCTGAGACGCCCCGTGGTATATATATATCGCGCCCCAGCGAGCAGATATAAAGACTTTTTGCAGTTCCCTTGCAGGGAGGGGCGGGATCCTGAGACGCCCCGTGGTATATATATATCACGCCCCAGCGAGCAGATATAAAGACCTTTTGCAGCTCCCTTGCAGGGAGGGGCGGGATCCTGAGACGCCCCGTGGTATATATATATCACGCCCCAGCGAGCAGATATAAAGACCTTTTGCAGTTCCCTTGCAGGGAGGGGCGGGATCTTGAGACGCCCCGTGGTATATATATATCACGCCCCAGCGAGCAGATATAAAGATCTTTTGCAGTTCCCTTGCAGGGAGGGGCGGGATCCTGAGACGCCCCGTGGTATATATATATCACGCCCCAGCGAGCAGATATAAAGACCTTTTGCAGTTCCCTTGCAGGGAGGGGCGGGATCCTGAGACGCCCCGTGGTATATATATATATCGCGCACGCCCCAGCGAGCAGATATAAAGACCTTTTGCAGTTCCCTTGCAGGGAGGGGCGGGATCCTGAGACGCCCCGTGGTATATATATATCGCGCACGCCCCAGCGAGCATATAATAAGACCTTTTGCAGTTCCCTTGCAGGGAGGGGCGGGATCCTGAGACGCCCCGTGGTATATATATATCACGCCCCAGCGAGCAGATATAAAGACCTTTTGCAGTTCCCTTGCAGGGAGGGGCGGGATCCTGAGACGCCCCGTGGTATATATATATCGCGCACGCCCCAGCGAGCAGATATAAAGACCTTTTGCAGCTCCCTTGCAGGGAGGGGCGGGATCCGGAGACGCCCCGTGGTATATATATATATCGCGCCCCAGCGAGCAGATATAAAGACCTTTTGCAGTTCCCTTGCAGGGAGGGGCGGGATCCTGTGACGCCCCGTGGTATATATATATCGCGCCCCAGCGAGCAGATATAAAGACCTTTTGCAGTTCCCTTGCACGGAGGGAGCGGGATCCTGAGACGCCCCGTGGTATATATATATCACGCCCCAGCGAGCAGATATAAAGATCTTTTGCAGTTCCCTTGCAGGGAGGGGCGGGATCCTGAGAAGCCCCGTGGTATATATATATCGCGCCCCAGCGAGCAGATATAAAGATCTTTTGCAGTTCCCTTGCAGGGAGGGGCGGGATCCTGAGACGCCCCGTGGTATATATATATCACGCCCCAGCGAGCAGATATAAAGACCTTTTGCAGTTCCCTTGCAGGGAGGGGCGGGATCCTGAGAAGCCCCGTGGTATATATATATCGCGCCCCAGCGAGCAGATATAAAGATCTTTTGCAGTTCCATTGCAGGGAGGGGCGGGATCCTGAGACGCCCCGTGGTATATATATATCACTCCCCAGCGAGCAGATATAAAGACCTTTTGCAGTTCCCTTGCAGGGAGGGGCGGGATCCTGAGAAGCCCCGTGGTATATATATATCGCGCCCCAGCGAGCAGATATAAAGATCTTTTGCAGTTCCCTTGCAGGGAGGGGCGGGATCCTGAGACGCCCCGTGGTATATATATATCACGCCCCAGCGAGCAGATATAAAGACCTTTTGCAGTTCCCTTGCAGGGAGGGGCGGGATCCTGAGAAGCCCCGTGGTATATATATATCGCGCCCCAGCGAGCAGATATAAAGATCTTTTGCAGTTCCATTGCAGGGAGGGGCGGGATCCTGAGACGCCCCGTGGTATATATATATCACTCCTCAGCGAGCAGATATAAAGACCTTTTGCAGTTCCATTGCAGGGAGGGGCGGGATCCTGAGAAGCCCCGTGGTATATATATATCGCGCACGCCTCAGCGAGCAGATATAAAGATCTTTTGCAGTTCCCTTGCAGGGAGGGGCGGGATCCTGAGACGCCCCCCACAGAGGAGGAAGACCCAGAGCATGATGCAGCGGAGCCGCAAGGAGAGACAGAGGCTGCACAGGGCTCTTACCCAGGTAACTTCTCATATATATATATATATATATATATATATATATATATTTAAACTCTTACCCAGGTAACCTCTCATATACATATACATAACCTACAGTTAGGTCCGGAAATAAATGGACACTGATACAAGTTTTGTTATTTCGGCTGTGTACCAAAATAAATTCAAGCTACAGTTAAATAATGAATATGGGCTTAAAGTGCCGTCTATCAGCTTTAATTTGAGGGTATTCACATCCAAATTGGAGAAAGGGTTTAGGAATTGCATCTCTTTAATATGTAGCCCCTTCTTTTTCAAGGGACCAAAAGTAATTGGACAACTGTCTCAAAAGCTGTGTCATGGACAAGTGTGGGCTATTCCTTCGTTATTTCATCATCAATTAAGCAGGTAAAAGGTCTGGAGTTCATTCCAGGTGTGGCATTCACATTTGGAAGCTGTTGCTGTGAACCCACAACATGCGGTCAAAGGAGCTCTCAATGCAAGTGAAACAGGGCATCCTTAAGCTGCAAAAAAAAAGAAAATCCATCAGAGAGATAGCAGGAACATTAGGAGTGTCCAAATCAACAGTTTGGTACATTCTGAGAAAACAAGAACGCACTGGTGAGCTCTGCAACACAAAAAGGCCCGGACGTCCACGGAAGACAACAGTGGTGGATGATAGTAGGATCCTTTCCATGGTAAAGAAAAACACCTTCACAACATCAAGCCAAGTGAAGAACACTCTCCAGGAGGTAGGCATATCATTATCCAAGTCTACCATAAAGGGACGACTTCACGAGAGCAAATACAGTGTGTTCACCACAAGGTGCAAACCATTCATAAACCTCAAGAATAGAAAGGCCAGATTAGACTTTGCCAAACAATATCTAAAAATGCCAGGCCAGTTCTGGAACAGCATTCTTTGGACAGATGAAATTAAGATCAACCTGTACCAAATTGATGGGAAGAAATAAGTATGGAGAAGGCTTTGAACGGCTCATGATCCAAAGCATACCACATCATCTGTAAAACACGGTGGAGGCAGGGTGATGGCATGGGCATGCATGGCTTACAATGGCACAGCGTCACTAGTGTTTATTGATGATGTATTGTATTCTATGTCTGTATTTATATAGCGCCAGATGTGTACTCAGCGCTTCACAAAGAATACAGTACAGGGAATTTTAAAAATACAATAAGTGCAGCAAAAATCAGACAATGGGAAAGGAAATGTGATGTGACAGAAGACAGAAGCAGCCGGATGAATTCTGAAGTGTATAGGGATATATTGTCTGCTCAGATTCAGCCAAATTCAGCAAAGTTGATTGGACAATGACCCAAAATATACTGCGAAATCAACCCAGGAGGTTTTTAAGGCAAAGAAGTGGAATATTCTGCAATGGCCGAGTCAATCACCTGATCTCAACCCGATCGAGCATGCATGTTATTTATTTGATTACCATGTGTGTTACTACTGTGAAGCGCTCTATAAATAAAGACATACAATACAATTTCACTTGCTGAAGACAAAACTTAAAGCAGAAAGACCCACGAACAAACAACAACTGAAGACAGCTGAAGTAAAGGCCTGGCAAAACATCACAAAGGAGGAAACCCAGCGTTTGGTGATGTCCATGCGTTCCAGACTTCTAGCAGTCATTGCCTGGAAAGGATTCCCGACAAAGTATTAAAAATGAACATTTTATTTATGATTGTATTAATTTGTCCAATTACATTTGAGCCCCTGAAATAAGGGGACTGTGTATGAAAATGGTTGCAATTCCTAAACGTTTCATTCAATATTTTTGTTCAACCCTTTGAATTAAAGCTGAAAGTTTGCACTTCTATTGCATCTCGGTTGTTTCATTTCAAATCCATTGTGGTGGCGTACAGAGCCAAAATTATGAAAATTGTGTCAGTGTCCAATTATTTACGGACCTAACTGTATATACATACATATATACACACACATATATATATATATATATATATATATATATATATATATATATATATAAAATGAATAGACGATACCATTCTGTGGGTAACGAAATGCTTTTATTCTTGCGAGCTTTCGAGATACACTGATCTCTTCTTCCGGCGATGTTACAATGAATGAAGCTAAAAAGGGGTTTATACTTAAAAACAGTGCATCCTGGGATGTGATCTGTCACCTCTAGCCATATAACTGCACGGGGGAGGGATTGCTTCCATCACAGATCACATCCCAGGATGCACTGTTTTTAAGTATAAACCCCTTTTTAGCTTTATTCATTGTAACATCGCCGGAAGAAGAGATCAGTGTATCTCGAAAGCTCGCACAAATAAAAGCATTTCGTTAGCCACAGAACGGTATCATCTATTCATTTTTGATTATTAAAACTCGGATAGCACGGTACTGATACCTCTGCATCTATATATATACCGTTGTATTTGCATATATATATATACATATATCTCGTCACGTTTTACATTATGATGGGTGAAAAAGGCAACAAGAAACCTCCACCGTATTGCATATAGCAAATAAAAAGATCACTTGTGAGCACACTCGCATGTCTTAGGCAGGTCTACAGCCCTGCCTTTCACCATTATCACCCAAGCATACAGTGTTTCCAATGCAGCAATGGATTCTGGGAAATGACATGCAAATGAGCACACAATGTGTCACCTTTTGTCTGAAAAACCTTTGTTACACGGAGCCCATATAAGCTAATGCTCGCTGTTAACACAGATTTAAAAGCACAGCATGGGAATCAGATGCAAAGCCAGAGTAACCACTCACAGACATGTTTCACCCTTAATGGGTATCATCCGTGTGAATTTGGTTGTACTGCTGGCTTTGCATTTTCAAGGCTGTAGGGTTTACCGTCAAGGTTTAAGTTATGGTGGGTGAAAAAGGCAACAGGAAACCTCCACCGTATGGCATATAGCAAATAAAAAGATCCCTTGTGAGCACACTCGCATGTCTTAGCGAGCATCAGCTTATATGGGCTCCATGTAACAGTGGGTTTTCAGGCAAAAGGTGACACGGTGTGTTCATTTGCATGTCATCTCAATGTATTACTCCCTGGTAAAATATTTTATAAATAATAATAAATAATTTCCCAGAATCCCTTGCTGCAGTGGGAGTGCTATGCTGGGTGATAATGGTGAAAGGCAGGGCTGCAGACCTGCCTAAGACAGAGAGAGGGAATGAGTCAGGGAGAGGGAGTGAGACTCAGGGAGAGGGAGTGAGAGTCAGGAAGAGGGAGTGAGAGGCAGGGAGAGGGAATGAGAGAGGCAGGGAGAGGAAATTAGAGAGGGAGAGGGAAAGAGAGGGAGTTAAGCAGGGAGAGGAATTGAGGGAGGGAGTGAGAGGCAGGGAGAGGGAATGAGGGAGGGGGAGGGAATGTTGGAGAGGCAGGGGGAGGGAGTGAGGGAGTGAGGCAGGGAGAGGAAATGAGGGAGTGAGAGGCAGGGAGAGGGAATGAGGGAGCGAGAGGCAGGGAGAGGGGATGAGGGAGTGAGAGGCAGGGACAGGCAGGGAGAGGGAATGTGGAAGGGAGAGGAAATGAGTGAGGGAGAGGGAGTGAGAGGCAAGGAGGGAATGTGGGAGGGAGAGGCAGGGAGAGGGGATGTGGGAGGGAGAGGCAGGGAGAGGGAATGAGGGAGGGAGAGGGAATGAGGCAGGGAGAGGGAATGAGGCAGGGAGAGGGAATGAGGAAGGGAGAGAGAGAGGCAGGGAGAGGAAATGAGGGATTGAGAGGCAGGGAGAGGGAATGAGGGAGTGAGGCAGGGAGAGGGAATCAGGATGGGAGAGGGAATGTGGAAGGGAGAGAGTGAGAGGGAGGGAGAGGCAGGGAGAGGGAATTAGGAAGGGAGAGGGAATGTGGAAGGGAGAGGGAGAGAGGCAGGGAGAGGGAGAGAGGCAGGGAGAGGCAGGGAGAGGGAATGAGGGAGGGAGAGGGAATGAGGGAGGGAGAGGCAGGGAGAGGGGATGACATGCAGGGAGAGGGAGTGACATGCAGAGAGGGAATTACATGCAGGGAGAGATAGTGACATGCAGGGAGAGGGAGTGACATGCAGGGAGAGGGAATTACATGCAGGGAGAGAGTGACATGCAGGGAGAGGGAGTGACATGCAGGGAGAGGGGGTGACATGCAGGGAGAGGGAATGACATGCAGGGAGAGGGAATGACATGCAGGGAGAGGGAATTACATGCAGGGAGAGATAATGACATGCAGGGAGAGGGAGTGACATGCAGGGAGAGGGAGTGACATGCAGGGAGAGGGAGTGACATGCAGGGAGAGGGGGTGACATGCAGGGAGAGGGGGTGACATGCAGGGAGAGGGAGTGACATGCAGGGAGAGGGGGTGACATGCAGGGAGAGGGAGTGACATGCAGGGAGAGGGGGTGACATGCAGGGAGAGGGGGTGACATGCAGGGAGAGGGGGTGACATGCAGGGAGAGGGAGTGACATGCAGGGAGAGGGGGTGTCATGCAGGGAGAGGGAGTGACATGCAGGGAGAGGGGGTGACATGCAGGGAGAGGGGGTGACATGCAGGGAGAGGGAGTGACATGCAGGGAGAGGGGGTGACATGCAGGGAGAGGGGGTGACATGCAGGGAGAGGGAGTGACATGCAGGGAGAGGGGGTGACATGCAGGGAGAGGGGGTGACATGCAGGGAGAGGGAGTGACATGCAGGGAGAGGGGGGTGACATGCAGGGAGAGGGGGTGTCATGCAGGGAGAGGGAGTGACATGCAGGGAGAGGGGGTGACATGCAGGGAGAGGGGGGTGACATGCAGGGAGAGGGAGTGACATGCAGGGAGAGGGGGTGACATGCAGGGAGAGGGGGTGACATGCAGGGAGAGGGAGTGACATGCAGGGAGAGGGGGTGACATGCAGGGAGAGGGGGTGACATGCAGGGAGAGGGGGTGACATGCAGGGAGATGGATGTGAGCTGTATAGGGGATGTATTGGATTAGTTGCATCTCTCTCTCTGTCACAGGACATTGTGCACAATCCGTTTAGCTCTCACCAGGATTACCAGGGATACCGCGGCAGCACCTATAACTTTCGACGCACAGGAGCGCGCTGCCTGCAGAGGTGAGAGGCGCCGCGTGCACGAGAGGCGCCGCGTGTGTGCATGAGAGGAACTGTGCACGAGAGGCGCCGCGTGTGGGCATGAGAGGAACTGTGCACGAGAGACACCGCGTGTGGGCATGAGAGGAACTGTGCACGAGAGACACCGCGTGTGGGCATGAGAGGAACTGTGCACGAGAGGCGCCGCGTGTGGGCATGAGAGGAACTGTGCACGAGAGACACCGCGTGTGTGCATGAGAGGAACTGTGCACGAGAGACACCGTGTGTGGGCATAAGAGGAACTGTGCACGAGAGACACCGTGTGTGGGCATGAGAGGAACTGTGCACGAGAGACACCGTGTGTGGGCATGAGAGGAACTGTGCACGAGAGACACCGCGTGTGGGCATGAGAGGAACTGTGCACGAGAGGCGCCGCGTGTGTGCATAAGAGGAACTGTGCACGAGAGGAGCCGCGTGTGTGCATGAGTGGAACTGTGCACGAGAGACACCGCGTGTGGGCATGAGAGGAACTGTGCACGAGAGGCGCCGCGTGTGTGCATGAGAGGAACTGCACGAGAGACACCGCGTGTGGGCATGAGAGGAACTGTGCACGAGAGGCGCCGCGTGTGTGCATGAGAGGAACTGTGCACGAGAGGAGCCGTGTGTGTGCATGAGAGGAACTGTGCACGAGAGACACCGCGTGTGGGCATGAGAGGAACTGTGCACGAGAGACACCGCGTGTGGGCATGAGAGGAACTGTGCACGAGAGGCGCCGCGTGTGTGCATGAGAGGAACTGTGCACGAGAGACACCGCGTGTGGGCATGAGAGGAACTGCACGAGAGACACCGTGTGTGGGCATGAGAGGAACTGTGCACGAGAGACACCGCGTGTGTGCATGAGAGGAACTGTGCACGAGAGGAGCCGTGTGTGTGCATGAGAGGAACTGTGCACGAGAGACACCGCGTGTGGGCATGAGAGGAACTGTGCACGAGAGACACCGCGTGTGGGCATGAGAGGAACTGTGCACGAGAGGCGCCGCGTGTGTGCATGAGAGGAACTGTGCACGAGAGACACCGCGTGTGGGCATGAGAGGAACTGTGCACGAGAGGCGCCGCGTGTGTGCATGAGAGGAACTGTGCACGAGAGACACCGCGTGTGTGCATGAGAGGAACTGTGCACGAGAGGAGCCGTGTGTGTGCATGAGAGGAACTGTGCACGAGAGACACCGCGTGTGGGCATGAGAGGAACTGTGCACGAGAGGAGCCGCGTGTGTGCATGAGAGGAACTGTGCACGAGAGACACCGCGTGTGGGCATGAGAGGAACTGTGCACGAGAGACACCGCGTGTGGGCATGAGAGGAACTGTGCACGAGAGGCGCCGCGTGTGTGCATGAGAGGAACTGTGCACGAGAGACACCGCGTGTGGGCATGAGAGGAACTGTGCACGAGAGGCGCCGTGAGTGTGCATGAGAGGAACTGTGCATGAGAGGAACTGTGCACGAGCGGCGCCGCGTGTGTGCATGAGAGGAACTGCATGAGAGGAGCCGTGTGTGTGCATGAGAGGAACTGTTTACGAGAGACGCCGCGTGTGTGCACGAGAGGAACTGTGCACGAGAGGAGCCACGTGTGTGCACGAGAAGAACTGTGTACGAGAGGCGCCATGTGTGTGCATGAGAGGAACTGTGCACGAGAGACGCCGTGTGTGCATGAGAGGAACTGTGGACAATAGGAGCCGTGTGTGTGCATCAGAGGAACTGTGGACAAGAGGAGACACGTGCGTGTGCACGAGAAGAGGAATCGCACGTGTGCACGAGAGGAGCGACGTATGTGCACGAGAAGAACTGTGCACAAGAGGAGTCGTGTGTGTGCATGAGAGGAATCGCGAGTGTACATGAGCAGAACCGTGTGTGTGTGTGTGTTCATGAAAGGAGCCGTGCGTGCTAGAGAAAAACTGTGTGTGCACGAGATGAGCTGTGCGTGTGCACGAGAGAAGCCATGTGTATGTGAACGAGAGGAACCACGTGTGTGCACGAGCAAGAGAAGAATTGTGTGTGTGTATGCGCGAGAGGTACAGCGTGTGGGCAAGGTGGTCTACGTGTGTGTAACCCCAGTCCTCCCATCAGGATGTTACACTGTGTGTATTACACCGTGTGTATGTGAGTTACACTGTGTGTATTACACCGTGTGTATGTGAGTTACACTGTGTGTATTACACCGTGTTTATGTAAGTTACTGTGTGTATTACACTGTGTATGTGAGTTACACTGTGTGTATTACACCGTGTTTATGTGAGTTACTGTGTGTATTACAACCTGTGGCGGGTAGGATCTCGGTGGCCGGAACAGCAGGAGCGTAGTAGGGGTCACAAGCGGAGATCAGAGGCAGGCGGCAGGTAGCGAAGTCAGGTAACAAGCAGAGGTCGGCAACGAGGAGACTGGAACAGGACAGGCGGGGCAGGACAGGTCCGGGAGCAGGGACTGAGAACGGGGAGCAAGGAACAAACAGGGACAAGCCAAATTACCAGCAAGGGCCTTTACTAAGAACGGAATCAAATACAGGCGGGTACAGGAACAGATCAGGATCAGAGACAGAGGCATGTGCAATAGGAGTCTGACTTGAAACAAAGGCAATTGAACCAACCAGGAAGCAGAAGCTATAAAGGACAGAGACAGGAGCAACAAGAAGACAGACCGGCAGACAGAGGAACCCAGAGGAAACAGAAGACAGCAGCACACCCAGTGGACAAAGAAGAACTATGGCTAAGCAGGAGGTCTAGGCGACCGTGACACCCCTCCCCCCCCCAACCCCCCCCTTAGTCCTTGTCTCAGTAACTTATGACAAGGTTATAATATACACACAAAAAATATCTCTGGGTTGAATTGAACACGACTTAGATATGATAAATTATAGTTTATTCCTTAAATAAGGTGAACACACAAGATATACAAATAACAGGCAAAATATAGACACTTACTTAGGGTTGGAATGGGGATGATGAAGTAATCAGGAAACAGGATTAGCATTTCATCAGCATGAAATAGTTGGTAACTTGAAACACGAACAACACGACTAACAACTGAGTATATGCTGGACACTGGTTTATATGCAATCTCCAGGCTATACCTTATTATTGAGTGCAGGCCATTGGAGAACAATTACCTGCACCCAATCTCTCCATGCCACCTCACTTGAGGGGCACCATAATACCTGCCCACTGGGTGGGTAATATTGTAAACAGGGGGCTTATTTTCTCAGTCCCCCTCTCACTAGCCTGGTGTCTTCAAGTCTAGCTTGGCCCAGGATGCCCTTTGTCCAAGGTGTGAATTACCACACTTAATCTCAAGTCCCCATGTCCTGCCTTCTGTTGTGCTTGCATACATAAGCAGGGTGGGGGAGCCTTTGATCAGGAGTTTTTGTTCGGCCATTTGTCAGCCATCCGGAACATTGACATAGCAGATGGGCTCTGAATTTTCATACCAAACCCAAAATACAATTCATAGTTTAATATCTACACACATCAAAATAATCGGTTCTGTTGGGCCCAGTGGGCTGATACTTGCCAATCCCTCATGCCGGAGGGGGTTCTACATAGTGGCCAAGTTTCAGCTCCCTGCAACCCCCAGAACCGGAGATACACCAATGCAGGTTAAAACACTTTTTTAATACAGGATTCTTACCTTTAAAACGTTATCTCTGCTTTTCACTCTTTCCCCATTGAAATCAACGGGCTCCGCCGCCATAGGCGTTCAATGGAGCAACTCCGCCATTGAAGTCAATGGGTTCCGCCGCCATAGACTTTCAATGGGGCAACTCCGCCATTGACGTCTATGGGACTTCTCCGCCATAGCCTTTCAATGGGGAAACGCCGCCATTGACGGCTATGGGGAAACTCACCAATCTTTACCTTTGCCCACACTCCGCCTGGTTGTGCGTAGAGGGCTGGGAATGGCCATGCATTCATGCCGGAACCTTGGCTACATGTGACCCAAATGCCAGCCCTCTGGTCCTCCCAGAACCGGAGATATGGACTTACACTTTTTACAGTTTCGGACTTGGCCGTTTTCACGCCACGCGGCTTTCTCCCATTGGAATCAATGGCCGCGCCGCTATAGGCAATGTATGGGCGAGTGCCGCTATTAGATTCAGTGGGACCTCCGCTCCGCCATTGAAGTCAATGGTGCGACCCTCTTACTGAGCTCGACCCTTTACAAGGGTCCTGGAATCTCGGACCCGTGGTGGTCGAGTGTGGGGAGGCCTCGGAGCTAGGGGCAAAAAGAATTTTATTCCTAGGTGCCCTAGAACCTAAGATTCCCACGCCAATTTTCAGTGAACTTGAACTCAGTGATAAAGCTCTCTTAAAAGACAAGGTATCCGCTTTTGCGGTCTGCAGTTTGGATGGCAGCCAACCTGTTCCTGGAGGTCGGCGTCGGAATCCCCATTGAAGTCAATGGCCCCATTGACTTACAATGGGAAACCGCCGCTCCTCCTCTCGGACGTCCCCTGCTGGTCTCCGCTGGAAACAGGTCCAAAACTGCCAGATCTTCCATTGGAATCAATGGAGCTGCAATGGCGACCTATGGAAGGCTGCAAAATGGAGCCTGAAAAGGCGGGAAAAGGGAACAAAGGGCTATAATCACTGAATTAACATTAACCCCTTCCCTCCCGCATCAACCCCAGTGTATGTGTTGGTGCAAACACTGGGATGAGACAATACATTTTTACAGGGGAATATAGATTTGGATTCTGAAGCAGGGTAAAAACACATTACTGGACCGCAGTCCAGTTAACCCCTTGCTTCCCAAGTGAGAGCAGGGGGTGGCCAAATGGGGTGTAACCCCTTTAATACCGGGCCAAACACCCTCTCCCATGACAGTCCTCCCATCAGGATGTTACACTGTGTGTGTTACACCGTGTGTATGTGAGTTACACTGTGTTATACATATTTCCCCCCTCAGTCCTCCCATCAGGATGTTACACTGTGTGTATTACACTGTGTGTATGTGAGTTACACTGTGTGTATTACACAGTGTGTATGTGAGTCACACTGTGTTTATACATATTTCCCCCTCAGTCCTCCCATCAGGATGTTACACTGTGTATATGAGTTACACTGTGTGTATTACACTGTGTGTATGTGAGTCACACTGTGTTTATACATATTTCCCCCCTCAGTCCTCCCATCAGGATGTTACACTGTGTGTGTTACACTGTGTGTATGTGAGTTACACTGTGTATTACACCGTGTGTATGTGAGTCACACTGTGTTTATACATAATTCCCCCTCAGTCCTCCCATCAGGATGTTACACTGTGTGTATTACACCGTGTGTATGTGAGTTACACTGTGTGTATTACACTGTGTGTATGTGAGTCACACTGTGTGTATTACACTGTGTGTATGTGAGTTACACTGTGTGTATTACACCGTGTGTATGTGAGTCACACTGTTTTTATACATATTTCCCCCCCTTAGTCCTCCCATCAGGATGTTACACTGTGTGTATTACACCGTGTGTATGTGAGTTACATTGTGTGTATTACACTGTGTGTATGTGAGTCACACTGTGTTTATTACACCGTGTGTATGTGAGTCACACTGTGTTTATACATATTTCCCCCCCTTAGTCCTCCCATCAGGATGTTACACTGTGTGTATTACACCGTGTGTATGTGAGTTACATTGTGTGTATTACACTGTGTGTATGTGAGTCACACTGTGTTTATTACACCGTGTGTATGTGAGTCACACTGTGTTTATACATATTTCCCCCCCTTAGTCCTCCCATCAGGATGTTACACTGTGTGTATTACACCGTGTGTATGTGAGTTACACTGTATGTATTACACAGTGTGTATGAGTTACACTGTGTGTATTACATCGTGTGTATGAGTTACACTGTGAGTATTACACTGGGTGTATGTGAGTCACACTGTGATTATACATATTTCCCCCCCTTAGGCCTCCCATCAGGATGTTACACTGTGTGTATTACACTGTTTGTATGTGAGTCACACTGTGTGTATTACACCGTGTGTATGTGAGTTACACTGTGTGTATTACACCGTGTGTATGTGAGTCACACTGTGTTTATACATATTTCCCCCCTTAGTCCTCCCATCAGGATGTTACACTGTGTGTATTACACCGTGTGTATGTGAGTTACACTGTGTGTATTACACCGTGTGTATGAGTTACACTGTGTGTATGAGTTACACTGTGTGTATTACACCGTGTGTATGAGTTACACTGTGTGTATTACACTGTGTGTATGTGAGTTACACTGTGTGTATTACACCGTGTGTATGAGTTACACTGTGTGTATTACACCGTGTGTATGTGAGTCACACTGTGTTTATACATATTTCCCCCCTCAGTCCTCCCATCAGGATGTTACACTGTGTGTATTACACCGTGTGTATGTGAGTCACACAGTGTGTATTACACTGTGTGTATGTGAGTTACACTGTGTTATACATATTTCCCCCCTCAGTCCTCCCATCAGGATGTTACACTGTGTTTATTACACTGTGTGTATGAGTTACACTGTGTGTATTACACTGTGTGTATGTGAGTTACACTGTGTGTATTACACCGTGTGTATGAGTTACACTGTGTTTATACATATTTTCCCCCTCAGTCCTCCCATCAGGATGTTACACTGTGTGTATTACACCGTGTGTATGTGAGTTACACTGTGTGTATTACACCGTGTGTATGAGTTACACTGTGTGTATTACACCGTGTGTATGAGTTACACTGTGTGTATTACACTGTGTGTATGTGAGTTACACTGTGTGTATTACACCGTGTGTATGAGTTAGACTGTGTGTATTACACCGTGTGTATGTGAGTCACACTGTGTTTATACATATTTCCCCCCTCAGTCCTCCCATCAGGATGTTACACTGTGTGTATTACACCGTGTGTGTGAGTTACACTGTGTGTATTACACTGTGTGTATGTGAGTTACACTGTGTTATACATATTTCCCCCCTCAGTCCTCCCATCAGGATGTTACACTGTGTGTATTACACCGTGTGTATGTGAGTTACACTGTGTGTATTACACTGTGTGTATGTGAGTTACACTGTGTGTATTACACTGTATGTATGTGAGTTACACTGTTTTTATACATATTTCCCCCCTCAGTCCTCCCATCAGGATGTTACACTGTGTGTATTACACCGTGTGTATGTGAGTTACACTGTGTGTATTACACTGTGTGTATGTGAGTTACACTGTGTGTATTACACTGTGTGTATGTGAGTTACACTGTGTGTATTACACTGTGTGTATGTGAGTTACACTGTGTTTATACATATTTCCCCCCTCAGTCCTCCCATCAGGATGTTACACTGTGTGTATTACACTGTGTGTATGTGAGTCACACTGTGTGTATTACACCGTGTGTATGTGAGCCACACTGTGTGTATTACACTGTGTGTATGTGAGTCACACTGTGTGTATTACACCGTGTGCATGTGAGTTACACTGTGTGTATTACAATGTGTGTATGAGTTACACTGTGTTTATACATATTTCCCCTCTTAGTCCTCCCATCAGGATGTTACACTGTGTGTATTACACCGTGTGTATGTGAGTTACACTGTGTGTATTACACCGTGTGTATGTGAGTTACACTGTGTGTATTACACTGTGTGTATGTGAGTTACACTGTGTGTATTACACTGTGTGTATGTGAGTTACACTGTGTGTATTACACTGTGTGTATGTGAGTTACACTGTGTTTATACATATTTCCCCCCTCAGTCCTCCCATCAGGATGTTACACTGTGTGTATTACACTGTGTGTATGTGAGTCACACTGTGTGTATTACACCGTGTGTATGTGAGCCACACTGTGTGTATTACACTGTGTGTATGTGAGTCACACTGTGTGTATTACACCGTGTGCATGTGAGTTACACTGTGTGTATTACAATGTGTGTATGAGTTACACTGTGTTTATACATATTTCCCCTCTTAGTCCTCCCATCAGGATGTTACACTGTGTGTATTACACTGTGTGTATGTGAGTTACACTGTGTGTATTACACTGTGTGTATGTGAGTTACACTGTGTTTATACATATTTCCCCCCTCAGTCCTCCCATCAGGATGTTACACTGTGTGTATTACACTGTGTGTATGTGAGTCACACTGTGTGTATTACACCGTGTGTATGTGAGCCACACTGTGTGTATTACACTGTGTGTATGTGAGTCACACTGTGTGTATTACACCGTGTGCATGTGAGTTACACTGTGTGTATTACAATGTATGTATGAGTTACACTGTGTTTATACATATTTCCCCTCTTAGTCCTCCCATCAGGATGTTTCACTGTGTGTATTACACCGTGTGTATGTGAGTTACACTGTGTGTATTACACCGTGTGCATGTGAGTTACACTGTGTGTATTACAATGTGTGTATGTGAGTCACACTGTGTTATACATATTTCCCCCCTCAGTCCTCCCATCAGGATGTTACACTGTGTGTATTACACCGTGTGTATGTGAGTTACACTGTGTGTATTACACTGTGTGTATGTGAGTCACACTGTGTTTATACATATTTCCCCCCTCAGTCCTCCCATCAGGATGTTACACTGTGTGTATTACACCGTGTGTATGTGAGTTACAGTGTGTGTTACACCGTGTGTATGTGAGTCACACTGTGTTATACATATTTCCCCCCTCAGTCCTCCCATCAGGATGTTACACTGTGTGTATTACACCGTGTGTATGTGAGTTACACTGTGTGTATTACACTGTGTGTATGTGAGTCACACTGTGTTTATACATATTTCCCCCCTCAGTCCTCCCATCAGGATGTTACACTGTGTGTATTACACCGTGTGTATGTGAGTTACACTGTGTGTATTACACCGTGTGTATGTGAGTTACAGTGTGTGTTACACCGTGTGTATGTGAGTCACACTGTGTTATACATATTTCCCCCCTCAGTCCTCCCATTAGGATGTTACACTGTGTGTATTACACCGTGTGTATGAGTTACACTGTGTGTATTACACTGTGTGTATGTGAGTCTTACTGTGTTATACATATTTCCCCCCTTAGTCCTCCCATCAGGATGTTTCACTGTGTGTATTACACCGTGTGTATGTGAGTTACACTGTGTGTATTACACCGTGTGTATGTGAGTTACAGTGTGTGTATGTGAGTCCCACTGTTATACATATTTCCCCCCTCAGTCCTCCCATCAGGATGTTACACTGTGTGTATTACACCGTGTGTATGAGTTACACTGTGTGTATTACACTGTGTGTATGTGAGTCACACTGTGTTTATACATATTTCCCCCCTCAGTCCTCCCATCAGGATGTTACACTGTGTGTATTACACAGTGTGTATGTGAGTCACACTGTGTTTATACATATTTCCCCCCTCAGTCCTCCCATCAGGATGTTACACTGTGTGTATTACACCGTGTGTATGTGAGTTACACTGTGTGTATTACACTGTGTGTATGTGAGTTACACTGTGTGTATTACACCGTGTGTATGTGAGTCACACTGTGTGTATTACACTGTGTGTATGTGAGTTACACTGTGTTTATACATATTTCCCCCCTCAGTCCTCCCATCAGGATGTTACACTGTGTGTATTACACTGTGTGTATGTGAGTCACACTGTGTTTATACATATTTCCCCCCTTAGTCCTCCCATCAGAATGTTACACTGTGTGTATTACACTGTGTGTATGTGAGTCACACTGTGTGTATTACACCGTGTGTATGTGAGTCACACTGTGTGTATTACACCGTGTGTATGTGAGTCACACTGTGTATTACACCGTGTGTATGTGAGTCACACTGTGGTTATACATATTTCCCCCCTCAGTCCTCCCATCAGGATGTTACACTGTGTGTATTACACCGTGTGTATATGAGTTACACTGTGTGTATTACACCGTGTGTATGTGAGTCACACTGTGTTTATACATATTTCCCCCCTCAGTCCTCCCATCAGGATGTTACACTGTGTGTATTACACTGTGTGTGTATGAGTTACACTGTGTGTATTACACCGTGTGTATGTGAGTCACACTGTGTTTATACATATTTCCCCCCTCAGTCCTCCCATCAGGATGTTACACTGTGTGTATTACACCGTGTGTATGTGAGTTACACTGTGTGTATTACACTGTGTGTATATGAGTTACACTGTGTTATACATATTTCCCCCCTCAGTCCTCCCATCAGGATGTTACACTGTGTGTATTACACCGTGTGTATGTGAGTCACACTGTGTTTATACATATTTCCCCCCTCAGTCCTCCCATCAGGATGTTACACTGTGTGTATTACACCGTGTGTATGTGAGTTACACTGTGTGTATTACACTGTGTGTATGTGAGTCACACTGTGTTTATACATATTTCCCCCCTCACTCCTCCCATCAGGATGTTACACTGTGTGTATTACACCGTGTGTATGTGAGTTACACTGTGTGTATTACACTGTGTGTATGTGAGTTACACTGTGTTATACATATTCCCCACCTCAGTCCTCCCATCAGGATGTTACACTGTGTGTATTACACCGTGTGTATGTGAGTCACACTCTGTTTATACATATTCCCCACCTCAGTCCTCCCATCAGGATGTTACACTGTGTGTATTACACTGTGTGTATGTGAGTTACACTGTGTGTATTACACTGTGTGTATGTGAGTCACACTGTGTTATACATATTTCCCCCCTCAGTCCTCCCATCAGGATGTTACACTGTGTGTATTACACCGTGTGTATGTGAGTCACACTCTGTTTATACATATTCCCCACCTCAGTCCTCCCATCAGGATGTTACACTGTGTGTATTACACTGTGTGTATGTGAGTTACACTGTGTGTATTACACTGTGTGTATGTGAGTCACACTGTGTTATACATATTTCCCCCCTCAGTCCTCCCATCAGGATGTTACACTGTGTGTATTACACCGTGTGTATGTGAGTTACACTGTGTGTATTACACTGTGTGTATATGAGTTACACTGTGTTATACATATTTCCCCCCTCAGTCCTCCCATCAGGATGTTACACTGTGTGTATTACACCGTGTGTATGTGAGTCACACTCTGTTTATACATATTTCCCCCCTCAGTCCTCCCTTCAGGATGTTACACTGTGTGTATTTCACTGTGTGTATGTGAGTTACACTGTGTGTATTACACTGTGTGTATGTGAGTCACACTGTGTTATACATATTTCCCCCCTCAGTCCTCCCATCAGGATGTTACACTGTGTATTACACTATGTGTGTATGAGTTACACTGTGTGTATTACACTGTGTGTATGTGAGTCACACTGTGTTATACATATTTCCCCCCTTAGTCCTCCCATCAGGATGTTACACTGTGTGTATTACACCGTGTGTATGTGAGTTACACTGTGTGTATTACACTGTGTGTATGTGAGTCACACTGTGTTTATACATATTTCCCCCCTCAGTCCTCCCATCAGGATGTTACACTGTGTGTATTACACCGTGTGTATGTGAGTTACACTGTGTGTATTACACCGTGTGTATGTGAGTCACACTGTGTGTATTACACTGTGTGTATTACACTGTGTGTATGTGAGTCACACTGTGTTTATACGTATTTCCCCCCTCAGTCCTCCCATCAGGATGTTACACTGTGTGTATTACACCGTGTATGTGAGTCACACTGTGTGTATTACACTGTGTGTATTATACTGTGTGTATGTGAGTCACACTGTGTTTATACGTATTTCCCCCCTCAGTCCTCCCATCAGGATGTTACACTGTGTGTATTACACCGTGTGTATGTGAGTCACACTGTGTTTATACGTATTTCCCCCCTCAGTCCTCCCATCAGGATGTTACACTGTGTGTATTACACTGTGTGTATGTGAGTCACACTGTGTGTATTACACTGTGTGTATGTGAGTCACACTGTGTGTATTACACTGTGTGTATATGAGTCACACTGTGTGTATTACACTGTGTGTATGTGAGTCACACTGTGTTTATACGTATTTCCCCCCTCAGTCCTCCCATCAGGATGTTACACTGTGTGTATTACACCGTGTGTATGTGAGTCACACTGTGTGTATTACACTGTGTGTATGTGAGTCACACTGTGTTTATACGTATTCCCCCCCTCAGTCCTCCCATCAGGATGTTACACTGTGTGTATTACACCGTGTGTATGTGAGTCACACAGTGTGTATTACACTGTGTGTATGTGAGTCACACTGTGTTTATACATATTTCCCCCTCAGTCCTCCCATCAGAATGTTACACTGTGTGTATTACACCGTGTGTATGTGAGTCACACTGTGTGTATTACACCGTGTGTATGTGAGTCACACTGTGTTTATACGTATTTCCCCCCTCAGTCCTCCCATCAGGATGTTACACTGTGTGTATTACACCGTGTGTATGAGTCACACTGTGTGTATTACACTGTGTGTATGTGAGTCACACTGTGTGTATTACACTGTGTGTATGTGAGTCACACTGTGTGTATTACACTGTGTGTATGTGAGTCACACTGTGTGTATTACACTGTGTGTATGTGAGTCACACTGTGTTTATACGTATTTCCCCCCTCAGTCCTCCCATCAGGATGTTGCACTGTGTGTATTACACCGTGTGTATGAGTGACACTGTGTGTATTACACTGTGTGTATGTGAGTCACACTGTGTGTATTACACTGTGTGTATGTGAGTCACACTGTGTGTATTACACTGTGTGTATGTGAGTCACACTGTGTGTATTACACTGTGTGTATATGAGTCACACTGTGTGTATTACACTGTGTGTATGTGAGTCACACTGTGTTTATACGTATTTCCCCCCTCAGTCCTCCCATCAGGATGTTACACTGTGTGTATTACACCGTGTGTATATGAGTTACACTGTGTGTATTACACTGTGTGTATGTGAGTCACACTGTGTTTATACGTATTCCCCCCCTCAGTCCTCCCATCAGGATGTTACACTGTGTGTATTACACCGTGTGTATGTGAGTCACACAGTGTGTATTACACCGTGTGTATGTGAGTCACACTGTGTTTATACGTATTTCCCCCCTCAGTCCTCCCATCAGGATGTTACACTGTGTGTATTACACCGTGTGTATGAGTCACACTGTGTGTATTACACTGTGTGTATGTGAGTCACACTGTGTGTATTACACTGTTTGTATGTGAGTCACACTGTGTGTATTACACTGTGTGTATGTGAGTCACACTGTGTGTATTACACTGTGTGTATGTGAGTCACACTGTTTATACGTATTTCCCCCCTCAGTCCTCCCATCAGGATGTTACACTGTGTGTATTACACCGTGTGTATGTGAGTCACACTGTGTGTATTACACCGTGTGTATGAGTCACACTGTGTGTATTACACTGTGTGTATGTGAGTCACACTGTGTGTATTACACTGTGTGTATGTGAGTCACACTGTGTGTATTACACTGTGTGTATGTGAGTCACACTGTGTTTATACGTATTTCCCCCCTCAGTCCTCCCATCAGGATGTTCGCCTCTTTTCATCCGTCTGCAAACACATCAGGATCTGTGTCGACCTCCCTGCAGTCCAGGTGAGAGCAGCACAGTGTGTGTGTGTGTTTGTGTGTGTGTGTGTGTGTGTGTAACGATCTCACATCATCTATATATTTGTCTATCGATCGATCCGTATCTATCTGTATTTGTCTATCATCTATCTCTCTCTCCCACCCTCTATCTCACCTCTCTCTCTCCCACCCTCTATCTCACCTCTCTCCCACCCTCTATCTCACCTCTCTCTCCCACGCTCTATCTCACCTCTCTCTTTCCCACCATCAATCTCGCCTCTCTCCCACCCTCTATCTCACCTCTCTCTCCCACCCTCTATCTCACCTCTCTCTCTCCCACCCTCTATCTCACCTCTCTCTCTCCCACCATCAATCTCGCCTCTCTCCCACCCTCTATCTCACCTCTCTCTCCCACGCTCTATCTCACCTCTCTCTTTCCCACCATCAATCTCGCCTCTCTCCCACCCTCTATCTCACCTCTCTCTCCCACCCTCTATCTCACCTCTCTCTCTCCCACCCTCTATCTCACCTCTCTCTCTCCCACCCTCTATCTCACCTCTCTCTCTCCCTCCTTCCATCTCACCTCTCTCTCTCCCACCCTCTATCTCACCTCTCTCGCTCCCACCCTCTATCTCACCTCTCTCTCTCCCACCCTCTATCTCACCTCTCTCTCCCACCCTCAACTCACCTCTTTCTCCCCCACCCTCTATCTCACCTCTCTCTCTTCCACCCTCTATCTCACCTCTCTCTCTCCCACCCTCTATCCCACCTCTCTCTCCCACCCTCAATCTCACCTCTCCCTCCCACTCTCTATCTCACCTCTCTCTCTCCCACCCTCTATCTCACCTCTCTCTCCCCCCTCTACTCACCTCTCTCCCACCCTCTATCTCACCTCTTTCGCTCCCACCCTCTATCTCACCTCTCTCTCCCACACTCAATCTCACCTCTCTCGCTCCCACCCTCTATCTCACCTCTCTCTCCCACCCTCTATCTCACCTCTCTCTCCCACCCTCTATCTCACCTCTCTCTCCCACCCTCTATCTCACCTCTCTCTCTCGCACCCTCTATCTCACCTCTCTCTCCACCCTCTATCTCACCTCTCTCTCTCCCACCCTCTATCTCACCTCTCTCTCCCACCCTCTATCTCACCTCTCTCTCCCACCCTCTATCTCACCTCTCTCCCACCCTCTATCTCACCTCTCTCGCTCCCACCCCTCTATCTCACCTCTCTCTCCCACCCTCTATCTCACCTCTCTCTCCCACCCTCTATCTCACCTCTCTCTCCCACCCTCTATCTCACCTCTCTCTCCACCCTCTATCTCACCTCTCTCGCTCCCACCCTCTATCTCACCTCTCTCCCACCCTCTATCTCACCTCTCTCGCTCCCACCCTCTATCTCACCTCTCTCTCCCACCCTCTATCTCACCTCTCTCTCCCACCCTCTATCTCACCTCTCTCTCCCACCCTCTATCTCACCTCTCTCTCTCGCACCCTCTATCTCACCTCTCTCTCCCACCCTCTATCTCACCTCTCTCTCTCCCACCCTCTATCTCACCTCTCTCTCCCACCCTCTATCTCACCTCTCCCTCCCACCCTCTATCTCACCTCTCCCTCCCACCCTCTATCTCACCTCTCTCTCTCCCACCCTCTATCTCACCTCTCTCTCTCCCACCCTCTATCTCACCTCTCTCTCCCCCCTCTATCTCACCTCTCTCTCCCACCCTCTATCTCACTTCTCTCGCTCCCACCCTCTATCTCACCTCTCTTTCCCACCCTCTATCTCACCTCTCTCGCTCCCACCCTCTATCTCACCTCTCTCTCCCACCCTCTATCTCACCTCTTTCTCCACCCTCTATCTCACCTCTCTCTCCCACCCTCTATCTCACCTCTCTCTCTCGCACCCTCTATCTCACCTCTCTCTCCCACCCTCTATCTCACCTCTCTCTCTCCCACCCTCTATCTCACCCTCTCTCCCACCCTCTATCTCACCTCTCTCTCCCACCCTCTATCTCACCTCTCTCGCTCCCACCCTCTATCTCACCTCTCTCCCACCCTCTATCTCACCTCTCTCGCTCCCACCCTCTATCTCACCTCTCTCGCTCCCACCCTCTATCTCACCTCTCTCCCACCCTCTCTCTCCCACCCTCTATCTCACCTCTCTCTCTCCCACCCTCTATCTCACCTCTCTCTCCCACCCTCTATCTCACCTCTCTCTCCACCCTCTATCTCACCTCTCTCTCCCACCCTCTATCTCACCTCTCTCTCCACCCTTCTCTCCCACCCTCTATCTCACCTCTCTCTCCCACCCTCTATCTTCCTCTCTCTCCCACCCTCTATCTCACCTCTCTCCCACCCACTATCTCACCTCTCTCTCTCCCACCCTCTATCTCACCTCTCTCTCTCCCACCCTCTATCTCACCTCTCTCTCTCCCACCCTCTATCTCACCTCTCTCCGCTCCCACCCTCTATCTCACCTCTCTCCCACCCTCTATCTCACCTCTCTCTCTCCCACCCTCTATCTCACCTCTCTCTCTCCCACCCTCTATCTCACCTCTCTCTCCACCCTCTATCTCACCTCTCTCTCTCCCACCCTCTATCTCACCTCTCTCTCTCCACCCTCTAACTCACCTCCCTCTCCACCCTCTATCTCACCTCTCTCCCCACACCCACTATCTCACCTCTCTCTCTCCCACCCTCTATCTCACCTCTCTCTCCCACCCTCTATCTCACCTCTCTCTCTCCCACCCTCTATCTCACCTCTCTCTCCACCCTCCCCCTATCTCACCTCTCTCTCTCCCACCCTCTATCTCACTTCTCTCTCTCCCACCCTCTATCTCACCTCTCTCCCACCCTCTATCTCACCTCTCTCTCTCCCACCCTCTATCTCACCTCTCTCGCTCCCACCCTCTACTCACCTCCTCTCCACCCTCTATCTCACCTCTCTCTCTCCACCCTCTATCTCACCTCTCTCTCCCACCCTCTATCTCACCTCTCTCTCCCACCCTCTATCTCACTTCTCTCTCTCCCACCCTCTATCTCACCTCTCTCCCACCCTCTATCTCACCTCTCTCTCCCACCCTCTATCTCACCTCTCTCCTCCCACACCTCTATCTCACCTCTCTCTCCCACCCTCTATCTCACCTCTCTCTCTCCCACCCTCTACTCACCTCTCTCACCCACCCTCTATCTCACCTCTCTCTCTCCCACCCTCTATCTCACTTCTCTCTCTCCCACCCCTCTATCTCACCTCTCTCCCACCCTCTATCTCACCTCTCTCGCTCCCACCCTCTATCTCACCTCTCTCGCTCCCACCCTCTATCTCACCTCTCTCCCACCCTCTCTCTCCCACCCTCTATCTCACCTCTCTCTCTCCCACCCTCTATCTCACCTCTCTCTCCCACCCTCTATCTCACCTCTCTCTCCCACCCTTCTCTCCCACCCTCTATCTCACCTCTCTCTCCCACCCTCTATCTCCTCTCTCTACCACCCTCTATCTCACCTCTCTCCACCCTCTATCTCACCTCTCTCTCTCCCACCCTCTATCTCACCTCTCTCTCTCCCACCCTCTATCTCACCTCTCTCTCTCCCACCCTCTATCTCACCTCTCTCTCCCACCCTCTATCTCACCTCTCCCTCCCACCCTCTATCTCACCTCTCCCTCCCACCCTCTATCTCACCTCTCTCTCTCCCACCCTCTATCTCACCTCTCTCTCTCCCACCCTCTATCTCACCTCTCTCTCCCCCCTCTATCTCACCTCTCTCTCCCACCCTCTATCTCACTTCTCTCGCTCCACCACCCTCTATCTCACCTCTCTTCCCACCCTCTATCTCACCTCTCTCGCTCCCACCCTCTATCTCACCTCTCTCTCCCACCCTCTATCTCACCTCTTCTCCCACCCTCTATCTCACCTCTCTCTCCCACCCTCTATCTCACCTCTCTCTCTCGCACCCTCTATCTCACCTCTCTCTCCCACCCTCTATCTCACCTCTCTCTCTCCCACCCTCTATCTCACCTCTCTCTCCCACCCTCTATCTCACCTCTCTCTCCCACCCTCAATCTCACCTCTCTCGCTCCCACCCTCTATCTCACCTCTCTCCCACCCACTATCTCACCTCTCTCACTCCCACCCTCTATCACACCTCACTCCTCCCACCCTCTATCACACCTCTCTCCCACCCCTCTCACCCACCCTCTATCTCACCTCTCTCTCTCCCACCCTCTATCTCACCTCTCTCTCCCACCCTCTACTCACCTCACTCCCACCCTCTATCTCACCTCTCTCTCCCACCCTCTATCTCACCTCTCTCTCCCACCCTTCTCTCCCACCCTCTATCTCACCTCTCTCTCCCACCCTCTATCTCTCCTCTCTCTCCCACCCTCTATCTCACCTCTCTCCCCACCCTCTATCTCACCTCTCTCTCTCCCACCCTCTATCTCACCTCTCTCTCTCCCACCCTCTATCTCACCTCTCTCTCTCCCACCCTCTATCTCACCTCTCTCCTCCCACCCTCTATCTCACCTCTCTCCCACCCTCTATCTCACCTCTCTCTCTCCCACCCTCTATCTCACCTCTCTCCTCTCCCACCCTCTATCTCACCTCTCTCTCCCACCCTCTATCTCACCTCTCTCTCTCCCACCCTCTATCTCACCTCTCTCTCACCCACCCTCTATCTCACCTCCCTCTCCCACCCTCTATCTCACCTCTCTCTCCCACCCACTATCTCACCACTCTCTCTCCCACCCTCTATCTCACCTCTCTCTCCCACCCTCTATCTCACCTCTCTCTCTCCCACCCTCTATCTCACCTCTCTCTCCCACCCCCCTCATCTCACCTCTCTCTCTCCCACCCTCTATCTCACTTCTCTCTCTCCCACCCTCTATCTCACCTCTCTCCCACCCTCTATCTCACCTCTCTCTCTCCCACCCTCTATCTCACCTCTCTCGCTCCCACCCTCTATCTCACCTCTCTCTCCCACCCTCTATCTCACCTCTCTCTCTCCCACCCTCTATCTCACCTCTCTCTCCCACCCTCTATCTCACCTCTCTCTCTCCCACCCTCTATCTCACCTCTCTCTCTCCCACCCTCTATCTCACCCACTCTCCCACCCTCTATCTCACCTCTCTCTCTCCCACCCTCTATCTCACCTCTCTCGCTCCCACCCTCTATCTCACCTCTCTCTCCCACCCTCTATCTCACCTCTCTCTCCCACCCTCTATCTCACCTCTCTCTCCCACCCTCTATCTCACCTCTCTCTCTCCCACCCTCTATCTCACTCTCTCTCTCCCACCCTCTATCTCACCTCTCTCCCACCCTCTATCTCACCTCTCTCGCTCCCACCCTCTATCTCACCTCTCTCGCTCCCACCCTCTATCTCACCTCTCTCCCACCCTCTCTCTCCCACCCTCTATCTCACCTCTCTCTCTCCCACCCTCTATCTCACCTCTCTCTCCCACCCTCTATCTCACCTCCTCCACCCTTCTCTCCCACCCTCTATCTCACCTCTCTCTCCCACCCTCTATCTCTCCTCTCTCTACCACCCTCTATCTCACCTCTCTCCCACCCTCTATCTCACCTCTCTCTCTCCCACCCTCTATCTCACCTCTCTCTCTCCCACCCTCTATCTCACCTCTCTCTCTCCCACCCTCTATCTCACCTCTCTCGCTCCCACCCTCTATCTCACCTCTCTCCCACCCTCTATCTCACCTCTCTCTCCCACCCTCTATCTCACCTCTCTCTCTCCACCCTCTATCTCACCTCTCTCTCTCCCACCCCTCTATCTCACCTCTCTCTCTCCCACCCTCTATCTCACCTCTCTCTCTCCCCACCCTCTATCTCACCTCTCTCTCTCCCACCCTCTATCTCACCTCTCTCTCCCACCCTCTATCTGACCTCTCTCTCCCACCCTCTATCTCACCTCTCTCGCTCCCACCCTCTATCTCACCTCTCTCTCCCACCCTCTATCTCACCTCTCTCGCTCCCACCCTCTATCTCACTCTCTCTCTCCCACCCTCTCTCTCACCTCTCTCTCCCACCCTCTCTCTCACCTCTCTCTCCCACCCTCTATCTCACCTCTCTCTCTCCCACCCTCTATCTCACCTCTCTCTCTCCCACCCTCTATCTCACCTCTCTCGCTCCCCCTCTATCTCACCTCTCTGTCCCACCCTCTATCTCACCTCTCTCCTCCCACCCTCTATCTCACCTCTCTCTCTCCCACCCTCTCTCTCACCTCTCTCTCCCACCCTCTATCTCACCTCTCTCTCCCACCCTCTATCTCACCTCTCTCTCTCTCCCACCCTCTATCTCACCTCTCTCTCTCCCACCTTCTATCTCACCTCTCTCTCCCACCCTCTATCTCACCTCTCTCTCCCACCCTCTCTCCCACCCTCTATCTCACCTCTCTCTCCACCCTCTATCTCTCCTCTCTCTCCCACCCTCTATCTCACCTCTCTCTCCCACCCTCTCTCTCACCTCTCTCTCCCACCCTCTATCTCACCTCTCTCTCTCCCACCCTCTATCTCACCTCTCTCTCTCCCACCCTCTATCTCACCTCTCTCTCTCCCACCCTCTATCTCACCTCTCTCTCCCACCCTCTATCTCACCTCTCTCGCTCCCACCCTCTATCTCACCTCCTCTCTCCCACCCTCTCTCTCACCTCTCTCTCCCACCCTCTATCTCACCTCTCTCCCACCCTCTATCTCACCTCTCTCTCTCTCCCACCCTCTATCTCACCTCTCTCTCTCCCACCTTCTATCTCACCTCTCTCTCCCACCCTCTATCTCACCTCTCTCTCCCACCCTCTCTCCCACCCTCTATCTCACCTCTCTCTCCCACCCTCTATCTCTCCTCTCTCTCCCACCCTCTATCTCACCTCTCTCCCACCCTCTATCTCACCTCTCTCCCACCCTCTATCTCACCTCTCTCTCCCACCCTCTATCTCACCTCTCTCTCCCACCCTCAATCTCACCTCTCTCTCCCACCCTCTATCTCACCTCTCTCCCACCCTCTATCTCACCTCTCTCTCCCACCTCTCTCTCTCCCACCCTCTATCTCACCTCTCTCTCTCCACCCTCTATCTCACCTCTCTCTCTACCACCCTCTATCTCACCTCTCTCCCACCCTCTATCTCACCTCTCTCTCCCACCGTCAATCTCACCTCTCTCTCTCCCACCCTCTATCTCGCCTCTCTCTCCCACCTCTATCTCACCTCTCTCTCTCCCACCCTCTATCTCACCTCTCTCTCTCCCACACTCTATCTCACCTCTCTCCCACCCTCTATCTCACCTCTCTCCCACCGTCTATCTCACCTCTCTCTCTCCCACCCTCTATCTCACCTCTCTCTCCCACCCTCTATCTCACTTCTCTCTCCCACCTCTATCTCACCTCTCTCTCTCCCACCCTCTATCTCACCTCTCTCGCTCCCACCCTCTATCTCACTTCTCTCTCCCACCCTCTATCTCACTTCTCTCTCCCACCCTCTATCTCACCTCTCTCGCTCCCACCCTCTATCTCACTTCTCTCTCCCACCCTCTATCTCACCTCTCTCGCTCCCACCCCTCTATCTTACCTCTCTCCCACCCTCTATCTCACCTCTCTCCCACCCTCTATCTCACCTCTCTCTCCCACCATCTATCTCACCTCTCTCTCTCCCACCCTCTATCTCACCTCTCTCGCTCCTCCTCATCTCACCTCTCTCTCCACCCTCTATCTCACCTCTCTCTCCCACCCTCTATCTCACCTCTCTCTCTCCCACCCTCTATCTCACCTCTCTCTCTCCCACCCTCTATCTCACCTCTCTCTCTCCCACCCTCTATCTCACCTCTCTCTCCCACCCTCTATCTCACCTCCTCTCCCTCTCTCTCCCACCCTCTATCTCACCTCTCTCTCTCCCACCCTCTATCTCACCTCTCTCTCCCACCCTCTATCTCACTCTCTCTCCCACCCTCTATCTCACCTCTCTCTCCCACCCTCTATCTCACCTCTCTCTCTCCCACCCTCTATCTCACCTCTCTCTCTCCCACCCTCTATCTCACCTCTCTCCCACCCTCTATCTCACCTCTCTCCACCGTCTATCTCACCTCTCTCTCTCCCACCCTCTATCTCACCTCTCTCTCCCACCCTCTATCTCACCTCTCTCGCTCCCACCCTCTATCTCACCTTCTCTCTCCCACCCTCTATCTCACCTCTC